>NW_026606103.1:5497500-5675000 GCF_029834395.1 Sorex fumeus
CAGCTGGGCTGGCAGGGGGAGAGGGTTAAAAGCTTAGAGCCCCTGCATCCTCACGCTGTGTGCTGGGACAATCTGTGTCCTTCTAGTCCAAGTCTTTCTGCCTGTGACCTGTCCTCTCCTGTATTGTCCTCTCTCCTCACCTGATTTTGCTCATCTTCCATCCTCATCCCTATGTATTTCCCAGACACAGGTATGCACCCGAGATGGCAGTGTTCATCCTGCCTCCCAGGTGCAATGTCAGCTGGTTCTGTGTCACCTCACACCAGGGATTCTCTCAATGTCCCTGAAATCCTGGTTGTCAGAGAGAGGCTGGAACCTGGGATGCAGTGGCAGATGCTGGTGTTCTGCACATCTCTGGCCTGGGGTCTCTGCTCACCACATGTCTATTGGTCAGCTGCATGGACACTAGATATGGAGTCCCTGACCTTGAAGAAGAACAGAGTTGCACTCTGTCCTGGGTCTGGTTGGGTGTTCTGAGAGGTTTTGGGGGGCAATAACCAGGAGCAGGATCTTTGGTACACACAGAGGACCACAAGCACCTGCTCTGTGCTGTGTCCCACTGGAGACCCACTGTGGATTAGGTTGGCTTGACCAACCTCACTGTGTCTCCAATAAGTCAGAGCAGAAGTTTCCCCTGTGGGTGAGCAGGGCTGACACCATTGGATTGGGGAAGTCAGATGGGCAGGCTCCCATGGGCATGGGTCAGCTTGTGAAAGCAAGATTTTGGTCACCAGCTGTGTGGGGAGGAATTTCCAGGTGAGTGAGTGGGAAAGTGGGATGTTTCATCCCTCATGGTCAGAACACAGGACATTTTGCACGCATGGTCTCTTTTGACCAATGATTTTGTGCCGTTTCAGAACAGGTGAGTACCAAGAAGGAGTGAGAAAAAGGAGTGGTGCGAGAGCAGTTTGGTCATAAGGCTTGTCAAGAGCCAAGATGGAGCCAGAGCTCTCTGCATGTGCCGAAGTAAGGTCAGGATTGTCCAGCCCCAAGGGGCCTCCAGCCCTCCGTGATCCTTTCCTTTAATAGTGGGTGTGTGCTGAGCTGTGACTAAAACCGCCCCTGGTCTCCAGAGAGAAGGGATGACAGAAAGGGAGAGTTCTGTGTGGTGGTGCAGACAAGGCAGTGCTGGGGGTCAGATGATGGTGGAGAGGCGCAAGCTGGCATATGCAGAAGATGGATGATGACTGTCACCTTCCCTCCTGCAGGAAGTCTCATGCCCCTGAGGATTACTGGGTGTTTGGGGGAAGTACCCAGCTCTACCAGGACACCCAATAGGCCAGGAGGGTGGCTGTGAGCTGCATTATCATCCATCCAGACTTTAAGAAGCTCCACCGTTTTGCAGCGGTGTTACAACTGCAACAACCTGTGAACTTCAGCTCCTATATCATCCCTGTCTACTTTCCAACCCCTGGCATGGAGCTTCCCCTTGGCACATCTGGTTGGATAACTGGCTGGCGAAAGCTCACTGAGGACAGTGAGTGGCTATGGTGTGGGTGTGGGTGGGAGACGGGGAATGGGATTCTAGCTCATCAAAATCTCTAGTTAGCGTGGAGTCCTATGGACCTTGTGCCTCTGTGCCTTATTTCCAGAGAACTGGACTCTTCTAGTTTCTCTTGTGAAAAAATGTGTCCTTCTGAAAGCTTCAAAGTAACTCAAGTCAAAGACACTGAAATTCTGGTGTCGTTTGCTTTTTGGAGTCAGGAATCTGGATCTCAAAGTTTCTCTGTCTTGGGTGTAAAAATTTAACTACTAAGTGAATTGATGTAGGGTTTCTCAAAAATGCTGTTTAGGTGGCCTGAGAACTCCTCTCAGTGAAGTATGGCTCACCTGCTCAGTTTGAGGATACAGTGTTGTTAGGTCTTGCAGTGACAGGGTTAACCATGCCACCCCAGTGCTGCTGGGGAAACCTCTCGGCCACATCTGGTTGTGCTCAAGGGCCTGTAGGTCTTTATCTTGATGCTTAGGGAACATGTCATGCCAGAGATATAACTGGCAACGATTTTGTGAGAAGCATGTATTTCACACTTCTGTTCTCTTCTAACCCCTTGGTTCTAATATGTCAATTTGATGTAGATCAGACATGACTTTGTCAACTCAATTTGTCTGAGTGTTTCTCTTTCTACTTTGAAATATCTTGATTTTTCCATGGCCATAGAAGGAACATGTAAAAGAAAGAAAAACGCTCTTGGAGAACCCTGGGGAAGAACAATCATGGCCTGAATTGATCTCAGCTCCATCACCTAAGTTTTGTTTTTCTCCTAACCTGTATCTCCTATCTACCTCTTGGATTTGTTAAGTGAATGGAGTAATAGGGTGAATACAGGGCAAAACTTTGTGGATGTTTTCAGTAAAATGAGGAGAAGTATAAACATGAACATTGAGTATAAACATGAACTTGTTCAGAGAAGTGTGTTTATACTTTAGTGAAATGTTGATGGCATAATGATTAGGGAAAAGAAAATATTTATTTTCCTTTAATTTTTTATATTTATAAAGTTGTTCACAATAATTTATTACATTTAGTATTCCAACACTTGAGTCTCCTGCTCCCGTGTCTGACCGTCCTCACCGGGGCCCCTTGGAGGGTGGCGGATTGAGTTTTTCTCTCCACCCTGAGCAGAGTCCCGACAGCTGAAGACCTCCGGGACCCAGCCAAAGCCATGCTGAGACCACTCTCCACACGCTTGCATGAGGAACTGGCAGAGAAACCCAGGTATGCGGGACCCGGGGCTGAGATCTCCAAGCCTGCTCAGTTCGGGACTGGGCTTCCTACACCCAGCTCCGCCACCTTCCAGTAGCTAGACAGTTGACAGCCACCAACTGCCATGTAACCCCATCAATGGCCAGGATCCAGAGACTCTAAAACCAAGCTCCCAGCTGCACGACCTCTTATTCTCTAGTTCTCACTCTCAGAGAACCCGGCAGGCTACTGAGAATATCATACCTGCCTATATGCCTGACTAGGAACACCTGTAAAAGTGATTAGAGGCTGCCCCCAAAGCTTCCACCCTCTTGGAGAGCCCGGCAAGCTACTGAGAGTATCCCGCCCGCACGGCAGAGCCTGACAAGCTAACTGTGGTGTACTCAATATGTCAAAAACAGTAACAATGAATTGTCCTCATTCCCCTGATCTGGAAAGAGTCCCCAATATGTCATCGGGCTACACTAGCACGTGACAGGGACAAATGGAGATGTTACTGGGCCCACTCGAGCGAATCGATGAACAACAGGGTGATAGTGATAGTGATTCCAACACCAATCCCACCACCATACACCTTCCCACTACCATTATTTTGAATTTTCCCAACTTCCTTCCTTCCTTCCTTCCTTCCTTCCTTCCTTCCTTCCTTCCTTCCTCCCTTCCTTCCTGTCTTTCTGTCTTTTTCTCTTACTTTCTTACTTTTTTTGGTTTTTGCTTTTTGGGTCGCACCCAGCAATTCTCAGGGGGCTGCTCCTGGCTCTGCACTCAGGAATTATTCCTGGCGATGCCCAGGGGACCATATGGGATGCTGGGAATCCTACGTGGGTTGGCCACATGGAAGATAAACGCCTTACCTGCTGTGCTATTGCTCCAGCCCCCCAACTGCCTTTATTTCTAAGGTCATTATTTGGTACACTGTTTCTCTTCAAAGGTGCTACAGACATTTCAGAGAGACCATATCTTCTGGAAATGGGGTACAGCAGCATTCCATATTCTTGCCTGACTCAGTGGCAGGAACACTTCCTTCCTCATAACCAGCCCCCAACTATACATGCACATGCACACATACACACACACAAACACACACGCACAGACACACTCATACAAGCTTATACTGTGTTTGTCTTGAGGTCCAGGAGCAGACTTATCATTAGTCACCCTATAGAATTTCAGACAATCATCTTCTGACTTTTATGGGCTTAGATGTGACCAGTGCTCCCATGCCAGCTCGCCTCTACAAACATTCTTCTGCCCATTACTTCCTCTCCCCTTCTCCTTTCTCTCTAGAAGCTTCCTTGTTTTCACTGGGTCTACAAGTTAGTGTTGTCATTCCTTGGTGATTGCTTGCCTTAATAAATCATCTCGTACATCTGAGCAAAATTTGTTAATTGTCTTTGGATAACTAATTAGTAGTGGTACTTTTGAATCATATAGAATTTCCGTAAATTTTTTTAAGGACTGCATATCATTATCCCTAGCAACTACACTAATTTCATTCCCACTAACAGAGCCCTTTTCTCCACATCCTTGCCAACACTCATTTCTTCTTGAACCATTTTCCCAACTATGAGCCATTTCCCTAATTATAAGTAATTTTGACTTTTTTAATGTGTCTGTGCGCCATCTTTGAGGAAGTGTCTGTTTATGTATTTTGAATAATTTTTATTGTGTTGTTTTTTCCTTTTTTTGTTTTATGAGTTAATATATTCTGGATATTAATCCTTCCTTTTGAATGATGATCAAATAGCTTTTGCCTGTTACTCAGTTGCGTTTGTTTGTTTGCTTCCATGGTTGTTTCCTTTTCTTTGTAAATGCATTTTAATTTTATGTTGTCCCAATCCGTTGGATAACAATGGGTTGTCCTTGCTCCTCCCCCAGAGGCTTAGGTTTATTGAGTTGCTCCCACAACAGTGCCCCTGAAGCACACCCAATTCCATCAAGCACTAATAATCCTATATTATTTTCCTCTTTCCTTTATGTTATTTGCATAGCTTATTTAGCATTGTCCTTTTTGTATAGACAAAGAAAGACAGTTGATGCTATGCTTTGTAACATGGAAGTTAATTCGCTCCAAAATAATATTTACTCCTGGGCATCCATATTTACTTGACTTAAGCCTCAGTTTCCCTTAGTTCCTAGCTCTCCAAAAGCAGGGTCCTGACGAAGGGACTGAATAGGCCCAGGGTAAGCGGAAAACTATCCTGGCATCGGAAAGGGACAAGCTAAGTGTATGAAGTATAATAAGTTAAGAGCATCATCATGGAACAGACTCTATCATGACCCAAGAAGAAGTTACTGAATAAGGACCCTGCTGAGGTTAGGATCAACTAGCCTGGCCTGAGGACTGTGGTTTGGAATATATAGCAAGATGTCCCAGGAAGAGCCAACCTTTAAGCTTAATATAGTTCTTACTGTGTTCATACAAAAATGACTAGAAATTGTATAAGAAGTTACTATGACTGTTCAAATGGATTACTTACTAGCTAAGGAAAGGAGAAAGCAATACACCCTAGATGCAATCCCGCCCTTGTATGGATCTCCTAGTAATCTGGAGTGCTCCTAGTTATCTGGAGTGCTGAACCCTCAGATGAGATTTTGTCCTTGAGTTAATCTCCTAGAACTTCCCCTGAATGACTAGCTTTATCTCTGTTTGTTGTTCTGATATTGTTCAACCCCACCTATGTGTACCCCCGCCCTTCATGATTTCTATATTACTATACTGTAAGGGGAAAGTGGGGACTAGGAGGATGACAAGGAATATAAGAACAATGCCTGGAAGTAGAGGACTTTGAGATCTATGACGAGACTAGGATGACGGAACTATGATGACTGGGACTACGAGCAAAAGTACAACTATGGTTGTGCAGTAAGGAGAGAGATCAGACTACATTGGGGAGGAGAGAGAAACTGGCTACTGACAAGTTTGGGGTCCAGTTCTCCTGTTCCCTCAATCCTTTGTCCATCTCTTGCTGTTATCTAGCCTGAAAGGTGGCTCTCGGCCACCAAACACTTGAGTCCCATATGTGTGCCCACTCCTTTATTTGGAAACTCACACTATCCATGTATTCTTGATTGCTTTTCCCTCCCCATTGGACATGTGTCTGAATGTATCCCTAATGTTGAAATCCCAGAACATACCCCCTAAATTTTCTTCTGTGTGTTTTATGATGTTATAGACAACATCTCTCTGTATGTGTTTCTCTGTGTGTTTGGGCCACACCAAGAGGTGTTTAGGGAAATTTCTGACTCTGGGGGTGAGGTTGTCACTCCTTCAGCATTAAGGGTACCTGCAGTGTCGGATAGTGACATTTACTCCTGCATGCAGAACATATGCTCAGCTCTTTGACCCAACAATCTCTCTGACCCAAGAACCTTATGTACAGGCAATATCTCCAGACAGTTCTCCCAGCCCCATGCTGTATATGATTTAGTGTCCACACAACTTTATGAAGGTTTGCTGTAAGACTTCAATGCATCATTGTCTGAAAAGTTAGTGGATACAATTTTATCTTCCTGATTCTATTGAGGTATGTTTTGGGACCCAGCACATAGTCTATCTTGAAAAATGTTCCATGTGCACATTTGCAGAAAAGTATGTGTATTCATATTTTGGGGAATGGAAAGGCCTGTATACATCTATCTATCTTCCTGATTCTATTGAGGTATGTTTTGGGACCCAGCACATAGTCTATCTTGAAAAATGTTCCATGTGCACATTTGCAGAAAAGTATGTGTATTCACATTTTGGGGGGATGGAAAGGCCTGTATACATCTATTAGATCTCTCTTTTCCATTTCTTCCTTCAAAGCCATTCTTCAAAGCCATTCTTCTTCCAAAGGCATTCTTCCATGACTTCCTTCTAAGTTTTAATTTTGTTGATCTATCCAGAGGTGATAAGATGGTGTTGAATTCTCTAACTTCTATTGTTTTGCTACCAATATCCTCCTCAAAGTTTCTTAGAATTTGTTTTAAGTGTTTTGGTGGTCCCTCATTGGGTGCGTATATGTTTAGGAGTGTGATTTTCTTCCTGCTGTACATATCCCTTGATTATTTAAAAAAATGTCCTTTGTTGGCCCCTATAATCTTTTTCAGCCTAAAATCTTTGTTGTTGGATATTAGTATGGCCACCGTGGCTTCTTTGAGGGATTTGTTTGCTTGAAGGATTCTTTTCTATCTTTTGACTTTGAGTCTGTGTTTGCTCTGGCTGTTCAGATATGTTTCCTGTAGGTAGCAGAATGATTGGTTCAGGTTTTTAATTCATTTTGCCACTCTGTGTCTCTTAATTGACATTGAGAGATTATCGTATGAGGTTTTGTGCCATCTTTCTGTAGAGGTGTGTTTTGCTTGTAGGGATTTGTCTTGTCTTACAGTAGCCCCTTTAGTCCTTTTAAGATTGGTTTTGAGTCTACGAAGTTCCTGAGTTGTTGTTTATTCAAGAAATAGTGCATCATTCCTTTGAGTTTGTCATTTTCCTCCTTTCCTAAGAAGCTTGAATTTTCATATCAGCTAAATATATTCCCCCCTATAATTTCATATCCCTACTGAGTTTTCTTCACATTACTTATTAGGTCTAGCTCTAAAATAATTCTCTTTATTTCACTTACCGTTTTATCTCTGAACTAAAAATATTCTCCTGAATTTTTGTTATCTAAAGGTATTAATGCGATGGCAGATGGGTACTGGAAGCCAGGTGGGAGGGTAACAGGAAAGATGGTGGGTCTGTCATTGGATGGTGGAACAGGAAGATATATTGGCTGATCGGGGATTTCTATGAGAATAATGGGAGAATGGATGAATAGATGGACAAACGTGAATGGATAATCAAGGGATAGGAGGGTGTGTGAGTGAATGTACACGAGGATAGAGAGGCCAACGGAAGGGTGACTGCTGATCTGGAAGAATGGGAGAAAACTGACTCTTGGAGAATGAATGGATCCTGAAAGGGGATATCTGCTGGTGAGTGGTTCTGCCCTGTGAGTTGAATGCGTTGGTGGGGGAATTTGCCTTTTTGTGTGTGTAATAAGAGGGTTGAATATTTATTTATGGGAGAGAGATAGACAAAGTAAGATAATTTAGGAGGCATAGGGAAATAGGAGGAGGCTTTTCTTGCTGGTGGGTAGGGGACTGAGGCAGTGCTTGAGGCTCAGCTGGGCTGAAAAACCTTGTTCTTTTGGAGTGCTAGAGAGTGGCAGAGTGAGGTGGGGAGTAACTGAAATGCCGAAAACCTCCTCTGTCCTTTGAGAGCCGGAGACTGGTAGTGAGTTGGAGGTTACAAGGACTCCTGGTGGGATTTTTAGGGAAAAGTATGATTGGCACATTCCCACTCTCCAAGATTAGCCCAGCTCTCAGGCACCAGGGAAGGTGTGACAGCTCACTTCAAATTAGGTGACTAACATAGTGGAAATTCATTATGTTTTTTGGGTCACACCCAGCGATGCACTGGGGATACTCTCGGCTAATGCACTCAGGAATTACTCCTGGAGGTGTTCAGGGGACCATATGGTATGTGGGAATCGAACCCGGATTGGCCACATGCAAGGCAAAAGCCCTACCTGCTGTACTATCGCTCCAGCCCCTGGAAGTGCATTATGATGTGGCTGGAAGTGAAAGTCTGAAATCGAGGTGCAGCCTCTGGTTCCTTTGGATGGTGTATGGCACATGGTCACTTTGGCTATTCCAGTTTCCAGATGCTGCCCCCATTGCTGGCCCAGTACCCCTTCTGGCACACTCAGGGAACATATCTGAGTCTTCCTCTCACCACATCTGTTCTCTCACCTAAGTCCCCTGTCTCCTTCCAGTCGAAGGACCCTTTGATGATACAGGACCCACTGACATGATCCAGGAACATCTCAAATTTCCCGGTCCTCACTTCCATGATGGAGTCCCTTTGCCATGATAAGTATGTGTCCCTTGTTGCAGGGATGGGGATGCTTACATTGTCACATTGTTTGCACCATGTTATTCAGGTTCTGTGCTCCGTCAAGACTGACACCCAAGGAGAGTAGACACAAGGGCCAGGAAGGATTCCTCCACAGTTGGAAACCTGCCATGTGAGTTGGGGGAGAAGGCAGTTGGAATAGAGGAGGGATCAGTAGGTCAATGATGGTTGGAGAGGTCGACCGGGATGCTGAATGTAGATAAAGGACCGAATGCGATAGCCTCTCAGTATTTATATTTTAAACCATAATGCCCAGAACTAGAGAGAGAGACTGGGGGAAATATTTTGCCAAAGAGGCAGGGGGAGGCTGGGCTCGGGGAATAATGGGTAAATTGGTGGTGGAAAATGTGCACTGCTGGAGGGATGGGTGTTCAATTATTGTATGACTGAAACTCAAATATAAAAGTTTTGTAACTGTATCTCATGGTGATTCCATTTAGAAAAGAGGCACATCCACTTCCTCCTCTCCCTTTCATCTGTAGAGCTTGCTGCCTCTTCTTGAGAACACAGAGCAGTGGGATGGCAGTCACTGATGTTCATGTCCTCATCTCCGCTCCCCTCACCCCTGCATCTTCATCTCTCCAAGCCCCTACAGTGCCACATTGTTGTGGTCTGATTTGGGTGCACAAAGGCTCTCCACCTCAGTCTTCACAACACTCTTTCCTTGCCAAGAGCAGATCCGCAGGTACAGTGTCTGGTCTGCTGCCGCCTTCCCTCTGTCTAACTTTTTTGGGTCTCCTCCTCCTCACCCGTTGTTTCTTCGATCCCCACACCCAGTTGTGTCTCCATTGTGCCCCCATCCCCCTGTGGTCGGTTCCTCGACAGCTGTAATCTTGCCACTGATGAACTTTACATAGGTGTGCATAGATCTATCCCTCATATGTGACATATAAAGAGACATAATAAGGAAATAATAAATGCCAGGCACTATAAAAACTAAGAACTAACCTACAGAGTGGAGTTTCCTTGGTGGCAGGGGAAGAGAATATGGGGGAGAGGAACTGGCTGGGGGGAGGGGACTGGAGTCAAGGCTGGGGTGGGCAGTGGACCCTCTGGTGCTGGTGTGGTGGAGGGACACTGTGTCCATGGACCGCTACCACTGTAACAGTGGGCAGTGCTGAAAGGAGGTAAAGGGATACGCGTGATACCCTTTCAGTAACAGTATTGCAAACCACACTGCCTACAAGGGAAATGAGAGGGGGTGGGGTAGACAGACAGACAGACAGACAGACAGACAGACAGACAGGTGCTCTGGTCTGGTGTGTAGGACACTGTGTCCATTTTCCCTTATCACTGTAGCAGTGGACAGTGAGCAGTGGGCAGTTGGTGCTCTGGTACTGGTGTGTAGGACTCTGTGTCTATGGGCCCCTATCACTATAGCAGAGGGCAGTGGATACTCTGGTGCTGGTGTGCTAGAGGGACATTCTGTCCATGGAAACCTATCGCAATAGCATTAGAAATCATGGTACCAAATGTTTTAGAAATATAAAGAATCACTCATGGTGCCCCCAGATCTCCTGAGCATCCCATGCGGGAGTCTCCCCAACCTCAAGAGAGACCCTGGAACCAGCCCAGTGGTCGCACATGCGTACTGAGGGGCGCAAAGGCCATGTGCTGCCAGACACACGCCCAGCCCAGCACCACTGCCAGGGGGTGTCCTGTCCTCTTGCAGGCCCAGCAGCCAACATAGCCTTCCTGGGGAACATAGCCGAGGTGCCCCGGGCCTCTGCCCAGGTGCAGCACCCCAGAGGGGCAGTCCTGTATGGGGCAGCAGACAGGCACCTTCTGAGGCAATAAGGCCCCAGGAGGCTCCAGATGTCTCCCAGGGTTTAGCAGCACTGTAGGGTAAACTCACAGGCTTGGTCCCCGGCACAGTGTACGTTCACTGGAGCAGTCAAGAGTAACTCCTCAGTACAGAGCCATGAGGAGCCCAAGCACTTCTGGGTGTGACTCAACTGCCCCCAAATTGTTTTAATATTTCTGCTATGGGGGTATATGTTATTCACTTGCATCTCCACTAATGTGTCCAAACACCTCCGCCACTGATTTTTGTCCTGTCTCGTCTGTCCCTTCCCTCTTTGCAATGTAATTTTATATAAATTTAAATTCACTAAATATTTTAAGAAACACATTTTATGCTTAACTTTTCATAAATAGTAGCACTATAGCACTGTCCTCCCGTTGTTCATTGATTTGCTCGAGTGGGCACCAGTAATGTCTCATAACAAATTGTGAGGCTTGTTGTTACTGTTTTTGGCATATTGAACACATCACGGGTAGCTTTCCAGGCTTTGCCGTGAGGGCGAGATACTCTCGGTAGCTTGTTGGGCTCTCCTAGAGGGGCAGAGGAATCAAACCTGGGTCGGCCACATGCAAGGCAAACACTCTACCCGCTGTGCTATCGCTCCAGCCCTCAATAATAGTAATAAGTGCAAATAATTAAAATGTTTAACACTGAAGAGTTGTTTTCCTACTGTTTCTCAATTATTAGAGTTGTAAGTAGTTTTGAAAAACTATGTAGTAGTCTAGTCTGGAGCGATAGCACAGCGGTAGGGCGTTTGCCTTGCACGCAGTCAACATGGCTGACCCGAGTTCGATTCCTCTGCCCCTCTCCGAGAGCCCGGCAAGCTACCGAGAGCATCTCGCCCGCGCCCAGAGCCTGGCAAGCTACCCGTGACGTACTGTACTCATATGCCAAACACAGTAACAACAAAGTCTCCAATGGAGACGTTACTGGGCCCGCTTGAGCAAATCGATGAACAACGGGAGGACAGTGATACAGTGATGTAGTAGTCTAATTCCCTGAGAATCTATAAGATCCTGAGTTTCAAATATCTTGTCACTGAAAATAAAGAATGGCTTTCAGACACCCGTTCTACAGGTACCAGGACCATCACGATCAGGATCACGATCAGCCTGTTGCTCGTCGATTGCCTCGAGCAGGCACCAGTAATGTCTCCTTCTTTCTAGCCCTGAGATTTTAAAAGAGCCATATTCAATGCTCTTTCAGGGTTAGGAGAATGAGACCTATCATTGTTACTGGGATTTGGCATATTGAGTATGACACTGGATTTGCCAGACTCTGCCATGCGAGCAGGACACCCTCAGTAGCCTGCCGGGTTCTCCAAAGTAAGAACGAGGTAATAAGATTGTGGCCACGTGCTTCCGGGAGCTGGGTTTTTATAGTCTCCGGGTCTTAGCCGTTGATGTTTTTTCATACATGATTATATTAGGATTCTTTATTTCCTCAGAAGGTCTTTGCTGTCGCCTTGCAGAGAGCCCTTCCTCACAAAGCACACACCTTTAAACACTGATTATTCTGTCTGCTGGAGCATGCCTACTCAGAGCTGTTAGGGAACTTCCCTCTGGAAGCAGCCCCATCACCTGCCTGATTTAGAACACAGTTTCTCAAGAGACTCCAGAAGCAGTGGCTCAAGCCAGGCCCCACCAAGAATGAAAGCCTTGCCCTGAGTGCAGATTCAGCCTCTCACATAAATGGCGATTTCTTACTGTTTGTTTTGTTTTGGAGTCACACTCAGTTGTTCTCAGAGTTTACTCCTGGCTCAGAGGTCACTCCTGACAGTGCTCAGGGAGCCACATAGGATACCTGGAGTGGAGCCTGGGTTGACCATGTGCACGGTAAGTGTCCTAAGTGCTGTACTATTTCTTCAGGCCCCCACTTAGGTATTTAAAATAAACAGTTCTTTCTGCTGTTTTATACTCCAGACAGCATCCTAATGCCTGTTGACTCTCGAAGAGAAATGTGTGTGCACACAGGACAGGAGATGCCGCAGGGCTAGAGACTCAGGAAGAGGGCCTCCATCAAAATCCTAGTTTGAAGGTATCTTATCCACACCAATAATTCTGCATTCATTGCAGTCAGGTGATCTATGCTTATTTAACAGTCTGCATCCATAGGAGTTTTGCTGGGGTAGGGGTTTTTAATATTTCTTTTTTTATGCATGTTTTTGTCCTCCATTGTCAGATATGAATTAAGGGGTTGACTTAGATCTGGCTTATTTCATGCTGAAGATTACCATGAAAGAAGTGTGAACAGAATTATTTGATCTGGTGAGGAAAATATCCCTTCAGCTGTAAACTACATTGTATCTTCATATCCCTGCCATGAAGTTCACCTTCAGTCCAAGACATATTTTGCTTTTGCTTTTTCATTTTGGAGGGGCTACACTGGTTTATGTTCAGGGCTTACTCCTGGTGAGACCAGATGGGGTTCTGGCGACTGAACCCAGATCAGTTTTTCTGCTCTACCAACCCTCCAGACACTCCAAGACATAATTTGGGGTGGCAAGTTTTTGAATCTCTACAGTCATATCTTTGAATATTCTTGAGAGGATCCATAACTCAAAAGTTGTTTTGTTCAATTATTTTAGAAAATCCTTTTAATAATCCATACCAAAGGTTTAGTCTAATCTTACTTGATAATCTCAACTGAACAATCACCACATACTTCACTTTAATTTTCAACATTAAACATAGCGAGAGCACAGCGGTAGGGCATTTGCCTTGCACGCAGCCAACATGGCTGACCCGAGTTCGATTCCTCCGACCGTCTCGGAGAGCCCGGCAAGCTACCGAGAGTATCTCACCCGCATGGCAGAGCCTGGCAAGCCACACGTGATGTGTTCGATATGCCAAACACAGTAACAACAAAATCTCCAATGGAGACGTTACTGGGCCCGCTCGAGCAAATCGATGAACAACGGGAGCGCCTTTACCTTTACCTTTACCTTTAAACATAGCCCAAACTATACCTTTACTATAACAGAACACCAGTCCTAAGCCAAAATTATCCTTGAGTAACCCTAACCGAAGGCTTGACCTAACCTTATCTATTAGCCTTTAGCGAACAATCAATCTCCCTATACTTTACTTGCATCTTGTACTTGTGGGTGGAGTGATAGCACAGTGGGTAGGGCGTTTGCCTTGCACCCAGGCTGACCTGGGTTCGATACCTCCATCCCTCTCGGAGAGCTCAGCAAGTACCGAGAGTATCCTGCCTGCATGGAAGAGCTTGGCAAGCTACCCGTGGCATATTCGATTTTCCCAAAACAGTAACAAGTCTCACAATGGAGACGTTACTGGTGTCCTCTCGAGCGATGAACAACTGGAGGATAGTGCTACAGTGCTTGTACTTGTACAAGTAGCCCAGTCTATATCCTTACTCTAACAGAACCCAAACCCTAATAACAGTAAACCAAAAACAGCAAAGCCACATTCTTATAATCCCCAACCTAAAGGCTGGGCATAAACTTACCTATTAGCCTCAACCAAACAATCTCCCTAGACTTTCCTTCATTTTCAGTTTTAAAAGCAGTCAAACCCTTATCAAACAAAACTTTAATCCAAACCCAAACCTGAATGCAATCCACATTCTTTTAGTAACCCACACTAAAGGCTCTGCCTAATTAGCCTCAAATGAACCAACACTCTTTCTCTAATAACACCAACCCCGTCCTAATTCACATTGTTATAATATCCCATACCAAATACTTGGCCTAAACTTACCTGTTGTCCTCAGATGAAAAATTGCCCTATTTTTTATTTTCTCTTTTCAACTTTAAACATAGTCAAACCAATACTTACTTTACAGAACCCTACTCCTACGTCAATTCACATTGTTTTATTCTTTTTTTTTAATTGGATCACCATTAGATATAGGTACAAAGCTGTTCATGATCTGGTTTTAGTCAAACAATGTTCCACACCCATCCCTTCATCAGTGCACATTTCCGACAACCATTGCCCCCAATTTCTCTCCTGTAGGAGAACATTGGTTTGCCTTTCCTTCCCAGCCCCAAGGAGCTTGGGGTTGTTGATTGCTCCCTTAACCTGTCGATTACCTTTGCCTCCTGATCAGACTCTGCTGACTTGTAGATATTGTTTTTCTCTCTTAATGTCTTTTGCATAGTTAGCTACCTCAGAGCAATTGCTTTTTGTATGAACACAGGAAGACAGTTAAAAAGACATGCTTTTGTAACTTGGGAGTTGATTGACTCCAGATAATATTACCTCCTAGACATCTTCTCTCTCAACTTAAGCCTCAGTTGCCCTTACTGTCTACATCCCCCAAATCAGGGCCCCGATGATGGACTGGATGGACCCTGGGCAAGCGGTGATCTACCCTGGCATCAAAATGGGCCTGGCCAAAGTCCCCTAATACTGAACTATAAGTTAAGAGCAAGGTCATGGATAAATTCTGTCATGACCCAAAAGTAATAACTAGATTTGGGCCCTACTGCGGTTAGGAATGATCGATCCGGCCTGAGCAATGTAGTCTGAGTCTGTGGTGAGATGTCCCCAGGAGAGTTGTCCTACAAGTCTAATTGTGTCTATTCCTGTGTCCATACAGAATGGCAATTATTAGGAATTTGAATTAAGATGTTAATTAACTTTCTGGTTTAAGGAGGGGAGAAACACACCTTAAGTGCTGTTTTGCCCTGGTGGGCTGCAGGTGGTCAGAAAGGCGTGAAGAACATGTTGATTGTACCTGGGGTGGGGGAAGGCACGGTTTGGGAGGCTTGGTTAGAGAAGAGGCAGTAAAAAAGATGGCCGCAGAGAGTTGGTGAAAAAAGAGAGGTAGAGTCGGAGAGAGGCAGAGTTGGAGATGTGGGCAGAGCAAGAGACAGAGTTAGCGAGTGAGGGTTGGAGTGAGAATTGTGGAGTGTGTTAAAGAGAGGTTGGAGAGAGTTGGAGAGAGTTGGGGGCACATTGGGGAGACATGACTAGAGGGGGAGAAAATGGTGGAGAGAGTTTGGGAGAGACAAGAGATGGAATAAGGCAACTGATTATCAACCAGCTTGGCCCTCGTTTCTTCTCTGTTGGCCTCAGGCAATGGTCATCCCAGGTGGGGATGCGGTTCAAGAGCACTAAACAGTGAGAGAGAGTCACGAGGAGTGCCCATGAACATCCGTTAATCTGTGATCATTCCTAGCGACACCTGGGTAAAAGGAGTTTTTACAGTCAGGGAAAGGAGCTTAGGGAGTAGCCTGGGAGAGGAGAGCACAGAGAGGAGCCCAGGAGAGCCCAGGAAGGAGTCCAGGGCAGGAGAGCATATTGGAGCCCTGAGTGACAGCAGGGCAGGCCGCCCACCAGGCGCGCACTCCCTGCCGGAGGATGGACAGCGGGGTCTGCACCAGTGACCGGGGTCACTGCACCGTGACTGGCGTCTACACTGGGTGACCGCGGTCTGCACAGGGAGACCCGCGGCTGGAGCCGGACAGGAGGGAGCCGCGCTCGGACCCCCGAGTTCGCTCCAGGCCCAGCCTCCTCACTCTGGGGCACACCCTCGGCTCCCCTCCTGCGACCGCCCGCGTGCCTGGGGTCTCGCGGAGATCCCCGCAGGATGTGCGGACACCGGAGGCCGGTCACACTCAGTCCGGAGCGAGTGTAGCCAGAGCGACAGAGCCTGGCTCGCCCTGCACCAGCTGCAGGACAGAACGATGCGTTGAGGGGGCGGTACCTGCACTGCGCCTGCGCACTCGGAAAATCGCCCTCAGCGTGTCAAGCACAACACACGATCCCCCCAAATACCACCAGGTGGCGGTGTTGAGCCAGGAGTAACCGAGACATCCACCAGGGATGATCCCGAAAGTCACTTATTTCAACTCATATTAAAGTTGCCTGTATTGGGTGGCGGCGGTTGGGGGCCAGAATTTCCCTTCCAGCACTACATTCTAAAGTCAGAGAATGTATTTTAATTACTTTTGCCACTATCCTCTAAAGCAACAGGATTTAGTACTGGACAGATAGTTCAATGGGTAGGGCGCTTCCCTTGCACATAGGGATCCGAGATCCATGCCTGGAATCCCATATGGTCGCTTGAGTCCACCAAGAGTAATCCTTGAGCAAAGCCAGGTGTGAACCAAAATCCAAAATATAAAGAGCAGGAGGTAGGATGCTTGCCTTCATTCTGCAGATCCAGTTCAGATCCACAGCACCACATGTGTTCCATGAGAGGCAGAAAAATCAGAGCACCGCTGGACGTGGTCAAATTGAACCCCGCCCCCCGAATACTATTGATGCAGGTGCAGGAGAAGTGGGGGCAGAGGGTTTCTATGTTCAATCGCGAATCCCAGGTTCTTCAATATTTTCAAGAATGAAAATATTAAATAATAAAGATTCTCAGAGTTAGAAAGTAGAAAAGTTTACTGATAAGTAGAAGAGAAAAAATAGGAGATTCCCAAAATGGGAAGGAACTTAGTGTGGGCCTATGGCTCTTTTTGCGAGACTTTGACAGGAAAACCAGGTCTCTGTGTGACAGAGAATGCAGGGAATCTACAGGGTGGTCATGCTGGTTTATCTTTCAGGTCGTCTGCCTCAGGTATTGTTCATTATCTTAGCCTTGTGACTCCCAATTCTAGGACAGGAGAATATGGTCCTGGGGAACTTCGGGAATGTTTAAGATTTGGCCTTGAACATGAGTTGTAGTAGATCAATAGGGAAAATGGAACTGCTTGTGAGGGGGAAGAGTGGACACCACTCTTGTTGGCGAGGGGAAACTGAGGCTTCCTCTTTCACTATCAAATGATGATATATTCCTGAAGGAGTTACTTGGTTACATAAAACACTTTATTAAGTTTTTCAATTTTGTTTATACCTGTGTTTTAATAAGGGCTGGAGCAATAGCACAGCGGGTAGGGCGTTCGCCTTACAAGCGGCCAACATGGCCGACCCAAGTTCGATTCCTCCGCCCCTCTCAGAGAGCCCGGCAAGCTACCGAGAGTATTCGATATGCCAAACACAGTAACAACAAAGTCTCCAATGGAGACGTTACTGGGCCCGCTCGAGGAAATCGACAATCAACGGGAGGGCCTTTACCTTTTTACCTTTACCTAAATTACAGGACATATCAGTTTGGACTCATAAGTGAGTGAGTGAGAAGCAGATTCTCACTATGTATTTGGTGAATGAAAGCTCAATTGAGTCACTTAACACTCTTCTATTCTACTAGATTTTATCAGTTTTTCCTTTAACATTTTCTCGTTTATTGGTTATTATTTATCTATACAACCTCTGTAATGTAATTAATCAAAGAAACATTATGGTAGGGCTGGAGTAATAGTACAATGGGTTGAGCACTTGTCTTATATGCAACCGAACCAGGTTCGATCCCTGGCACTACATATGGTCCCTTCAACCTGGCCAAGACTGATTTGTGAGCACAGATCTGAGATTAATTCCTGAGTACTCCCAGGTGTGGCCCCCAAAACAAACCAAGCAAAAATTACTTTTATGGATCAGTAATATAATGGACTGAGTGCATGCAAGAGTCTCAAGTTTAGTCCATGAACAGATCCCAGGCCCCACAAGCACTACCAGGAATAATGTTGAAAAACAAAGCAAAAAAACCCCATAAACTCAAAATTATTTATTATGATGTGGATTCTGTCTTATCTGGAATGAGAGGCTATGTGTTAGATGACATCCTAGGGATCTTCCACTGGGAGCAGTTATCACTGCACCATAGTAGAGCTCTAGCCAGAAACAGTAGAAATTTGCTTAAACAAAGGATTATTTTGTAGACATGTGAAACGGTGATATTTCTGAACAATTTCTCAGAGTGGAGCTTAATTTATCTGAGTTAGATGACCAGATACGTAAAATTTAACACAGAGCAAGGTGAAACTTACCATCTCCTTTTCAAGTTCACTGTCTTAGCAGTGGTAGGTTGGTGTGTGGGTTTGAAGTAGAGCATTAATCACCTTTTGGGTTACTAATTGTTTTTTTCCATCTTCAGTGTTTTGCCATTCTGACCCCGGCTAATTTGAGTTGTATTTACTAATGTGATTGTGTAGTTTCCCCATCTTAGTGGGAACATTTGCTTTTGTTTCAATATCTCAGCTGTGCTCCTGTTCTTTCCTCCACCTAAACATTTTCTAAGAAGTGTAACTTCACCATTGGAATGAAGCGTTAGTTAACTCTCTCAGCCTTCTAGAGGCTTTTCAATTTCTCTGACTCCTTGTAATCCATAAGTACCCCTTTGCAGTGCATCCACATAAGATATAGTTCTGAACTCTGGAGTACTGTTTGTGGCTGGCTTTACAGCCATATAGCTCTGTGTCAGGTGAACTTGATCTGGCACCATTTAATAATTTCTAAGCTGTTTTTTGGGTTTGATGGTGGTGGAAGGAAGTACAGTAACTTTATACATGCAAAACATGAGCATTAACAATTATAAAAAGCAATACTCAAATAATAATACCCATATTTGGTGTGTGTGTGTGTGTGTATGTGTGTATGCTGATACCCAGGCATTGTTTTAGCAGAAGAGTAGTGTTTCATTTCTGGCTGCATTTTCTCCCAGTAGCCAGAGTGAAAGTGAACAAAAAGTGGGAGTACAACTTAGCTTTCAGGATGATATGTTCTTGTTTTTTTCCTCTTTTAACTGCTCTAAAATGAGTCTCACTCAGTATTGTGAAAAATCAAGTGTCTCTGATGAACTCATTCTAAGGATATTTCTTAGATATATTTCTTAGATATATTTCTTAGATATGGGGGGATGTATGTTGGTACTACCTCCTAAATGGTGCTCTGAAGGTCTGTGACCCTTCTTGGCAGTTCCTAGACAACTGTGCATGAAGTTCATTTCAGGATGCTGCTTGGGCCCTGAGAGTTTGGCCAGGCATCACTGTTGGTTGTCAAGTGCCTCCGAGACCAGAATTAACAGGTCCCAGTGCCCAGGGCTGCAGCTGGAGATATTTGGGGGGCTATGTGATGTCAGGGATCAAACCAAGGTTGGCTTCATGCAAGGCTTGCACCTTAATCCATGTACTGTACCCTAAACCCTATTCTAAGAATTCTTAGATTTATTAATATGATTTAAATCATAGTTTTAATTATTCAAAGTACCCTTTCCCCCCTCACTTCTGAAAGTCTTATATACTCATTGGAAAAGCTAGAAAATACTAAAAATTATATGAAACACAAAAAAGATATATAATTCACCTAGAGAATTGCTGTTAATTGAACTTTTATCTATAAACTAGTCTTCCATATTTTTGCACTTTGTATCCTTGTATCTTTAAAGTGTTTAAAGAGAGACGCCTGCAGAAAAGTAGCTCTGAGACTCTGTCTTTCCCTCTTCACCACTCACACTGCACTGATCACAAATCAAGGAGCCCAAAGAGTACCAGATAAAAGAGACCCTAACAAAAACACTGCAAGACATATCATAGTTAGAATGATTGATGCTGCCAATAGAGATTACTGCAAGCAGTAAGATCAAAGAAGGAAATCACATACAAAGGAGCTCCCCTTAGATTCACAGCAGATCTATCAGAGGAAACCCTCCAAGCCCTAAGGCAGTGGCAAGATATAGTGAGAAAAATTCACTGAAATGAATGCTTCACCAAGAATACTCTATCCGGCTAAACTCTCACTCAAACTCGAAGGAACGGTACACTATTTTCTAGACAAACAGCAGCTCAGGAACTTCATAGCCTCAAAACCAAACCTAAAATAAGGGCTAAAGGGGCTACTGTAAGACAGGACAAACCCTACAACCACAACACACCCTTACAGAAAGATGACACAAAACTTCATAACAATAATCTCTCTGAATGTCAACGGTCTAAATTCAGCAATTAAGAGACACAGAGTGGCAAAATGGATTCAGAGACAGAACCCAACATTCTGCTGCCTACAAGAAACTCATCTCAACAGCCAAAGCAAACACAGACTCAAAGTCAAAGGATGGAAAACAATCATGCAAGCTAAGAGCTCCCTCAAAAAAGTTGGGGTGGCCATACTAGTATCCGACAGCATTAATTTCCCGTCAAAAAAGATTAGAAGGGACAGCAAAGGCTATTTTCTCTTCATCAAGGGACACATACAACAGGAAGAAATCACACTCTTAAATGTAGACACACCTAATGAGCGAACAGCTAAATATTTAAAACAAATGCTAACAGATTTTAAGGAGAACATTGCTAGCAACACAATAGTAGCTGGAGATTTCAACATCACCTTATGATCTCTGGATAGATCAACAAGAACAAAACTCAGCAAGGAAACCTTGACTTTGAAAGAAGAAATAGAAGACAGAGGGCTTATAAACCTATATAGGGCTTTCACAAGATCACAAACATCCTGTTGTTCGTCAATCTCCTCTAGCAGGCACCAGTAATGTCTCCTTCTTCCTAGCCCTGAGATTTTAAAAGAGCTATTTCAATGTTCTTTCAGGGTTAGGAGAATGAGTCCCATCATTATTACTGGTATTTGGCATATTGAGTATGACACGGGAAGTTTGCCAGACTCTGCCGTGCAGGCAGGATACTTTTGGTGCCTGCCAGGTTCTCCAAAAGCATTTGCGGCCGCGTGCTTCCAGGAGCTGGGTTTTATAGTCTCTGCATCTTGGCCGTTGATGGGACCAACCTGGTGCTGGCAGCAGCTGATAGGTATGACGCATACCTACTGGAAGATGGGGGGTCTGGTTGGAGAGGGCCCAGTCCCAATCCAAGTAGGCTTGGAGACCTCAGCCCCAGGACCTGCATGCCTGGGTTCCTCTGCCAGTTCCTTCATGCATGAGGCTTGTCTGGACATCTGGAGAGTGGTCTCAGCATGGCTTTGGCTGGCTTCAGAGGTCCTCAGCTGCTGGGGCTCTGCTCGGGGAAGGGGGGCAGAGAGAAACTCAACCATCACCCCTCCAAGGGGCCCGGTGAGGACAGCCAGGCATGGGGGCTGGAGACTCTGTAAGAAATACTACTGTTAAAAATATTGTAAAATTATCAAACAGTGGCTAAAATGAAATTTAACACTAAATATTTAAAATTTTTTTAATATTCAAATTGCTGTCTCCAGTAATTGGTTATTTTACAACATGCCAACTTAACTATACCTAGTATTATTCCTTGTACTGAAATCCACTGTATCTATTTCAGTTTTCTTAGGTGGGTGGTGTTGGGTCCACTCCCACCTTGCTTAGGTGGTACTCCTGGCTTTGTGCTCGGGAGCACTCTCCAGGGAGCATATGTGGTGCCTGGGAATAAATTGCAGCTGGTGACAAGCCAGACAAATGTCTAAACAATTGTGTGCCTTCCCTGCCTCTCTTCAGGAATTTGAAACACAGTGTTTGCTTTTTCCACCCCCAAGTGCAGAGCTGTTCAGTCTTTATGGTGCTGGGGACAACCAGGCCACACAGAGAGTGCTCTAGTGCTCTTGGGGTCTCCAGTATCTAACCTTGAGGTGGTCAGGGGACTCTTAAGTCTATTTAGCTCCCAGTGTTGAGGGAGGGGCGATGTAGTGCCCATATCAAAATCAGGTTCAGCACCTGCGAAATATGCACCACTGACTAATGAGCTATCATTGATTAAGAACCTAAAAATAAGGGTCATGCTAATCCAGTCAAGACCTATTGAAAATTAGGGTACCAAATAAATAAGCCCTCTAATAAAGTGTTTTCTGTCCAGTCCCAATCCTCAGAAGCAGTGGCCACCAGTTCTGTGCTAGCAGCAGGGCTAATGCAACAGCCAAAGTCAGTGTCAGCTCACTGCACAGAGGTAACAGACTTCGACCTCTGGTCAACGCGGCATTCCTCAGCTTCTGCACTGCTGGCCAGATAGTTCCCAGGATGTTACTGGGTAGCACTAGAACTTCTCGGTCACCTGGAAATCCTCAGGAGTAGCTTTCTCAACCTGACTGGTGAGTCTGCTGAGTTTCCTTGAAGTAAACATACTAAAACACACTCACACACTTGGTGAATGCAAGCTCTAAATAAGACAAAAGAGAATGTCTGACACATTGCTTTCTCTTCTCCTCTGCTAGTAATTCACGAAATAATCCACAAAGTAATGGGTTACGTTTACTTCTGATAAGTAGTGCCACTTATTTTGCATCAACACATTAAGAAATACACAAATTCCTTTCATCTAAAATGTAAAGAGTTTCTTTGGACTCAGCGTAAAAGTTTAGAGCAGGGTGATTTTTTCTGGGGACATCCGGTCATATTCCCATACGAGAGACCTTCAGGTCGGTTTTGTTTAAGCTTTTCCTGTCCTATAATGTCTTGTCAGTTGTTTCCTCTGGGTCAGAATCTGTCCCATGATTGTGTTCTTCACAAATTATATTACTTCGGCATTCAAGTGTTCAGAAACAAGAGTTCTCATGACAGACAACAAAGCAGTAGTAGACAGAGAATCAATTCAATAATAGAGAGAGAATCAACTAATAGTTACCTGGGAATAAAAATAACTGAGTCACTTGGGAAGAAAAATCAGCCACTGCCAGATCGAAAGTTTGCTTCTCCCGAAAAGGAGCATAACTTGAGACCCCCATAACCATGCCACTGGACTCCGCACCAGGCTGTTTCACACGGAGCACTTCAGAGGGGGGCAGGTGAGAGCCCTCCCTGCCCCAAGAGACCCAGCTCTGACAGCCAAAATCTCCACAACCCTACCACCCTACTGCCATGACGCTCTGGGGTCATTCCCCACGTGCTCAAGTGGAGTCTCACACGTGAGTGAACATATTCCTGGAAACAGCATAAAACACCCCCTGCCCAAACTCCATAATTACCACACCACATTTGATGTGGTTCAGATAGTAGGAACAAATCATAGAGGGAAATATATATGCATATATATATTTCTTCACAGTTTCCTATATGAATAATGTTTGTAAGCATTTTCAGCAGTACTACGTTACAGACAATATGAAATATATTATTTCTGTTGTGTTTGGGACAGGGATTGGGGCTTGGGATGGAAACATCCTGAATTTGGTGGTGGTAATATGTAATGGTGGTGGGATGGGTGTTTGAATATTCACGATCACAATCATCCTGTTGATCATAGATTGCCTTGAGCAGGCACCAGTAACTTTTCCTTCGTCCTAGCCCCGAGATTCGAAAAAGTGCCACATTCAAGGCTCTTTCAGGTTTAGGGGAATGAGACCCAACATTTTTACTGGCATTTGGCATATTGGGTATGCAACAGGGAGTTTGTGAGTTTGAATATTAAATGTAATCAAATATTGTGAACTAACTTATAAAATAAAAAAAAATCTTGACTTACTTACTGAATACATTTAGCAAGGGCTAAATTATGTACCATTGCATTTCTAACATAAAAGCTCTGCTTTAATTTTTTAATTTTTTATCTCTGTAAAATGTTTTATCAAGTATAAAACTACAAGTGCCATAAGAATTATCTTTGCAGATATTTGTAAGAATCTATTTTGGCTCTGTAAAAATACTTGATGTTGCTGAGGTTTCTTGTGCTCTACACTACATAGATGTTCTACACTAGAACTTTGTAGAAAAAAATTTATTTCTTGTGGGTGAGGAGGCCATCTCATGTGGAAGACAGGGTAGCAGAATGCTTGCTACATGACAATGTTATGTCCCCTTCTACTCATGCAGTGCAACTCCTTCCACATGAGCGCATGCAATGGTGTTATGAAATAACATGAAAACCTGGTCACAAGGTCTCTCATGCCATTTACCAGATATTTGCAACATAGTTCTAATAATAAAATAGTAAAGGTATTTAGAAACCTGTTTTAAAAACCACCTTTTCTCAAATTCTAACACATGAACAGACAAGACAACATTGTGGTAAAGCAAAAGAGACAAAACCAAGTTTCCAGTTTGACAAAGTTTAAATCTGAAACACAGGTACAATAAATTTTGCAAAGGATCAACGATTTTACATACAATTAAATATCCTATGATACAGAGTAAACTAGGCAGAAAGTCTGCTCTGTATTGCAAATTAACCGGGATACACTCTCCAGCCTTCAAAATTTAATTTCTAGGAAGACAAATGTTAAAGGGTTTAATAAAGCATTCACTTAGATGATTATGAACAAGCAAGACTTTTGGGCCGGAGCTATAGTACAGCAGCAGGACATTTGCCTTGCATGTGGCTGGCCGGGTTGGATCTTTGGCATCCCATATGGTCCCCTGAGTAATGCCAGGAGTAATTCCTGAGTGCAGAGTCAGGAGTAACCCTGAGCAATGCCAGGTGATCCAAAAAGCTAGGAAAAACAAAACCAAAAACACATAAAAAAAAAAACCACAAAAGAAAACAAAATAAAAAACCAAGACTAGTTTTGGACATAGTAACAAAGCTGACACATAGTAAAATCATCTTCATATATTGCACTTTCAGGTACTTTGCAAAATAATTAGCAATATCATTTAACACTGATTACAATAGTTTCCCACAGTTCTTGCTCAATTATTTAAAAAAAATTTTATATTTATAAAGTTGTTCACAATACTTTATTACATACATTCACTATTTCAACACCAATCCTACCACCATTACACCTTCCCACCATCATTATTTCGAATTTTCCCACCCCCACCCAAGCCTGCCCCAAAGGCAATGGCTAAATAATTGATTTTATATTGCTTATTATAAATAATAGACTTAAAATTATCCAAAGAGACTTCCTTAGAGGAAAGTGTGTGAAATTTGTTGTATCTCAACATTAAGCCCCTCTATAGGAAATGACTAACATGTTGTTATAGGTTGAGCCTTGTATACATATATATATATATATATATATATATATATATACAGATCAGTTGCCTTCTACCTTACATCTCATCAAATGTAAATCTCTGACTTCTTTATTTATTATGATGATAACTGATGCTACTTGGCTCAGTGTTTGGGTAACTCCCAGCATTATTTGGGGAACCATGTGTTGCTAAGGACAGAACCGAGGGCTCACATATGTAAAACATGCACAACAGTCCTCTTAGCCATCTCCCTGATGATCCTTCCTTATATTTATGGGAGGTGACTTGCACTAAATTTTGAGAATGGGGCGAGGTTTAGGTAGGCTTCCCAGTTTAGTGGGGTTTTTTGAGTATTAGAAATGATGCTTTCTGAAATGCTCTCATTCTTTTTCTTCTTATAGTTTGTTGTGGGACTTCTCTTTGTCTTTATTCCCCCCATCCTATTCAATTTTGTTTTTATCCTTAGGACTTTTACTTTGCATGTGGGCCCTGGTCTGGGAAGGGATCTTTGGTAGGTCACTTTCGACTGTTCATGAGGCTAGACTAGACCAACTCTTTCGAGTCTTTCTAATCCAGCCTATTTCTTATGTCATCATGACATGGGTACACCTTTTCTAGTGCCAATAACTATTCTCAAATTGGCTGGTTGTATTTTTCATTAAAGTTCCTTTTTTGAAGGGGTGGCAGACCCTATCAGATGCAGCCTTTTATTCTCCCTGGCTTCTCCTTTATTGAGACCTCTATTTACATGCAGGTTTTGTGGCCATTGGTGATTTGCTAGTATTCATTTGTAGTTTGTGGTTCCTTTTGTTATGAACTTTGCCCGAGTTTTCTTATTTCTCTAGTTCCTTTAGATAGAATAAATGCTTTTCTTTGAATGCACAAGGATATTAAACTACAAAGGGCAAAATATTGTTGTGAAAGATATAGATAGGGCTGGTGATAACCAATTTCTATATGGGGACAGTCCCTGGCATTGCCCAGGTACCTAGTGGTACTCAAGCCCTGTGCTGGAGGCCCCTGTTGGCCCTGCAGTGTGTGGTGTCAGGAAGTGTTGGGAATGAGCCCAGGCCTCCCATGTGCAAGGCATGTTCTCTACTACTGGATCCATTTCTCCAACGCAAGAACCCATTTTTTTATTTTACCTGTTAGTCAACATTTTTTTGACAGGGGTTGGGGTGGTATTTAGGTTTGGGGATCATATCCAGTATTGATTAAGGTTTATTACTACGATTTTTAAATTAAATCACCATGAGATACACCGTTAGAAAGCTGTTCATGGTCCAGTTTCAGTCATACAATGTTCTGACCCCCATCCCTCCTCCAGTGTAGATTTCCCACCACCAGTGTCCTCCAGTTTCTTACTGCCATCCTCAACTCCCAGCCTACCTCTATTGTAGACAGTTTTCCTCTATCTCTCTCTCACACACACACACTATAGTTTGCAATATAAATATTGAAAGGTTATCGTATTTGTTCCTTTACCTACTTTCAGCACTCAGTTATTATCCGAGTAATCATTTACAACTATCCTTGTCATAGTGGATTCTTCTCTATCCCAACTCTAAGTACTTTCCTAAAGGGATCACTCCTAGCAGTGCTCACGATGTTGTGCTTCCATATATGGTGCTAGAGATCAAACTGGGGTTGGTTGTGTTCAAGGCCACTTTTTTTTAATATTTCTTGACCCTCAACTTTTTAATTAATTATTTTTTGAGAGAAGGTGGGATTGCCAAGAATATAAATCATTACCTCATACATTACAAGCATGTATATCATGCATATATACACATGTATATCACTGAGTAACAACTAGGCTGGTAGTACAATATGAGGACCTGAGATAATTCAGACCTGTTTTGTGGACCATGTGGTATCAGGGATTGAACTGGGGTTGGGCACATATAAGGCATGCACCTTAACGTCTACTGTCCATCTGGCCCCCATCTAATCTTTTAAATTGCAATAAAATACAGCTTTAAAAAATTCCAGAATATACCTATTTCTTATATAGTAATTAAAAAATACAAATTAGTCAAATTCATATCACCCATAGTTTCAGGAATCACATATATACCACTGATATCTATTTATATCTCTATCTATCTATCTATCTATCTATCTATTACTCTTCTTACACATTTCATCCCATCTAACTTATTTCCAGACATCTTGGAAAATTTTAATTATCAATAATAAAGTATATTTTGAAAAAGTTGGAAGACTGACCAAAAGTTTAAACGCTTCTATTCATGCCAGTAGTCAAAGGTAAGACTTCCGGGTCTTCTCTTAGTTGAGGGATGTTTTTGGTTTCAGGGAACCAGGGGAAGAAACGTAAGTGAATTTTGGGTAAGTGGATATCAGGTTGACTATACGGATTCTCCTGGTAAGAGAAGCAGAGAACTCCTGGAACTGGAGGAACCATTCAGGGAACTAGGACTAGACCCAGACTCTGCACCTTTTTGTGAACTCAGTCCACAGTAATGTGTTTATTTTCTTCTTAAACTGACTTACTCTTTCATTCCTAGTGACTCAAATCTTTTCTTCCTGATATTTCTGCTTACCTTTTTAGGTTCCCTATTAGAGAGCCTGGCAAGCTACGGAGAGTATCCTGACCACATGGAAGAGCCTAGGAAAATCCCCGAAGTGTATTTGATAAGCGAAAAACAGTAACAATAAGCCTCACAATGGAGACATTACTGGCGCCCGCTTGAGAAAATTCTCTGCTTGGGAGGACAGTGCTACAATGCTGTAGTAGATCAGTAACATGTTGTTACAGGTTGAGCATTGTGTGCTAATATATATATATATATATATATATACATATAATTATTTTTTTATCAAGATCGGTTGCCTTCTACCTTACATCCATCAAATGTGGTGTGCTACTCTTGGTATATCAGTGGCACATAGTATGAAATGCCCAGGAATTCTAAAATTTTAAATATGGCGCTAGAGCTGAAGTTAAATTTTTAACTGGATGGTGGTTTGCAGTTCGGAAGCATCTCTGTATCATGTTGGCTCTCTTCCAAAATTTATTTGTGAGTCTCTGGATCATGGTCATTAATGAGCTTAAAAAGGTCACTACTTTTTTTCTATTTTAAGGAGCAAACAATGAATTCCTAAACTGGAGACTTCCTCCAGTCAGGAAGTGAGAGAAGTACAGAACAGAGCTACTTCTAAATTTACTCAATAACACTAAAATTTAAACCACAAGAAAATCTCAAAAATAAACTATTCCTAAGTGTAGTCTATTTTGGTGTATAACTTTGCCTTTCAACTAAGTGAAACTGACTGAAATTAGTTAACACATAACTTTATTTTACAGCTATATAAGTCTAAACTCTCCTTCCCGCCCCCCCCCCCACCATTTTTTAAATGACAATGCCGCCCATGAAACTCCAAACAGGCTTGAATTTATAAATAGCAAATTTCATGGATTGTGCTAGAAGCTCTTCTCAGACTGTCATCCCCTTTTATTTTCTTCGAATTCAAGTTTTTCTGTAGAGTTTAGTTCTGGGAATCCCTGTTTTCCAAAAGTTACCACAAAATAATATTTACTTATGTATTTCAACAGAGAATTCCTCAGAGTATATATTTTTCTCCATTAGAACACTAAACATCAAAATTGAGTCTTAACCCAGTAAAGCTGGAATCATTAAAGTTTCGTCGATTCGTCGATTGCCTCGAGCAGGCCCCAGTAACGTCTCCTTCATCCTGGCCCTGAGGTTATATTCAAGGCTCTTTAGGAGAATGAGACCCATCATTGTTACTGGTATTTGGCATATTGGGTGCGCCACGGGGAGTTTGCCAGACTCTGCCGTGTGGGCAGGCTACATTCGGTAGCCTGCCAGTTTGTCAAAGTAGGAATGAGATGTCATAATAAGATGTCGAGCGGCCGCGAATGAGGCCACGCGGTTCCGGGAGCTGGTTTTTATAGTCTCAGAGTCTTGGCTGCTGATGGGATTACACGGCGCCAGGGGGCCAGTTGGTGGGTGTGACCCCCGCCTACTGGAATTTGGAGGATCTGGGTGGAGGATGCTCGACTCCAATCCGAGTAGGCTTGGAGATCTCGGCCCCGGAACCCACGTGGCTTTGTCCCTCTGCCGGTACCTTCAGGTGTGCGGAGAGTGGTCTCAGCATGGTGGTGGCTGGTCCTGGAGGTCTTCGGCTGCCGGGGCCCTGGCCAGGGCGGGGAGGAAAGCTCAACCCGCTCCCCTCCAAGTGGCTCCAGCGAGGAATAGCCAGGCGCGGGGTCAGGAGACTGCGCTCTTCTCCTCCGGGAGCTGGTTTTTATAGTCTCAGAGTCTTGGCCACTGATGGGATTACACGGCGCCAGGGGGCTAGTTGGTGGGTGTTGGTTTAAGTTGCCAAAAAAGTTTAAGTTGCCAAAAACCTGACGTGATTCTAAATATTTTAAACATTTTGGTCTACTTTCCTTTCTTCAATCTAAATTAGAAGCTACTGATATTCATGACTTCACAGTCTGAGCTTTATTAATGATGCAGCTTTCCTTGAGGGCTTCTACTTCTGCTTTCAATCTCGCTCTAACTTTCTAGCCTTTACACACAGAAAATTGGACAAACTGACTGCACACATGTGCAAACTCACATACACACACATGCATACTCACAGTCTGTTGACTGAGTTTGCTGCTTCTCTGATCCCTCCCCGCTCCAAATGGCCAGAAGACTTGAAGGTAGACCAAGAAAGATAGGGTGTTCCCCAGGGCAAGTGGAGCCCTATTGGCCTACTGAGACCATCCAGTGTCCCTTCAGACTCCCCCCCACAACTTCAAATGCCCCTCTGCCCTGTCTGTCTCTTAGGGAAACAGGTCATGAAAGAGCTCTCTTGGCATCAAGTTGGCAAAGATAAATCATGAACAAGTAATTACTAAACCAAGACAGTGGTACATAAGCATTCTCAGCTTTTCTAGTTCTGAGCGAGGCATTTTCTCAGCAAACCAGGAGTCTCAAGGTGGCGGTCTTTCTGCAGTTTAAGTTGCAAAGGTGGAGGGGCTGCAGCCTGCTGAAGAAGAAGGAGGGCGGTGGGCACCACCAACAATAGGGAGGCAGGGAGAAGGTGGGAAGGGGGAGTATACCAGGGATATTGGTGCTTGGAAATGTGCACTGGTGGAGGGATGGGTGTTTGATCATTGTGTGATTCTAACCCAAACATGAAAGCTTGTACCTATCTCATGGTGATTCAATAAAATTTAAAAAAGGACACCTCTCTCTTTAGAGAGAGAAAACCAAAAAGTATTTCTCTTATCTCATGTCTCAGATTAGCTCATTTTTACCCTATTTCTTGGGTCTAAATCAGTGTTTCAAAAAAAACAAACTCAAAATCTCAAAAGCCCAAGTGTTGGAATTTTCTGTATTAGCCCTTTAAGTCCATATATTTTGAGAATAAGAAGTGTAAAGTAAGAATTTCTCAATGTTCCTTGGGCAGGGAGGGCTTTCATCCGCCCCCCCTTGGGGTGCCTGGAGTGAAACAGCTTGGCTCAGAGTCTGGTGGCATGGCTATGTCAGGTGTCATGTTACTCCCTTCCAGGAGAAAAAGCTGGGACAAAGCCCTGGTAATTGAAAGCCTCCAACCCAACTGCCACCATACTCAAGGCTGCTCCCCACATGCTCAGGCTGACTAGTGAACATATTCCTGGACCACGCGACACATCATAAGACACTCCATACCCATTCTCCATAAGTACCACACCACATTTGATGGGTGCCTACAAATAGTAGGCAAAAAATCATTTTGGGAAATATATATATGCGTATATACATATTTTCTGATATATAAACGAAAGCTCATATCACTGAACCTTTAATAACATGTTAGTGATATCCTAATGTATGTTTTAATGGCCCCTGCCAAAATAAAACAATCTTCACACTGTTTCCTCTTTGGAGACATTCTTGTAGCATTTTCAGTGGTTTTTCAAAACAGACAATACAAAACATATTATTTCAGTTGTGTTTTGGGCTGGAGCAATAGCAAAGCAGGTAGGGCATTTGCCTTGCATACAACTGGCCCGGCCAAGAAGGGTTCGATTCCTTCGCCCCTCTCGGAGAGGCTGGCAAGTTACCGAGAGTATCTCATCCACAAGGGTGAGATTGAATATAATATATATTCAATATGCCAGACACAGTCACAACAAGTCTCATGATGGAGACGTTACTGGGCCTGCCGCTTGAGCAAATCCATGAACAACTGGAGGACTGTGACCCTGTTTTGGGACAGGAACTGGGGCTTGGGATGGAAACATCCCAAATTGGGTGGTGGGAAGGTGTAATGGTGCTAGAATTGGTGTTTGAATATTATATATAATCATTTATTGTGAACTACCTTATAAAATTTTAAAAAGTGATTGTTTTTTGCTTTTATTTTTTTTTCTTTTTGGGTCACACCTGGCGATGCTCAGGGATTACTCCTGGCTCATGCACTCTGGAATTACTCCTGGCGGTGTTCGGGGGACTATATGGGATGCTGGGAATCGAACCCGGGTAGGCTATGTTGGCTGCATACAAGACAAACACACTACCCGCTGTGCTATCGCTCCAGGCCCAAACATTTAAAAAAAAAAAGAATTTCTCAGCGTTCCGTGTAGGAACCTGTCAGCTAACAAGTTTCAGAGAAATGATCAAAGCAACTTGGATGATGCCAACAGAGAGGAGGAGTTCTGGTTCTCTTGCCACTAAAAAACAAACTGTCAGGGACCCCTTATGCTCTCTTCCACGGAAGCTATTAACCCCTTGCTTCCTGGGGAATGGAAATCTTGGTAAAATAACGGTGAGTTTCTGAGGATAGGAAAGAAAGACGAGTAACTCCAAAATATTTCCTCCCAGCCATCTAAGAGAGAAAAGTTGCTCACTCCTCCACACGCAGAGTAATACGAAAAGAAAGTCCCAGGTCACCAGATGAAGTGGGGTAACAGGAAAGAGAAAAAGATGGTGAGCAGGGAAATGAATACCAGATCCTTGGGAATTCCCCAAAAGAAAAAGACAAACACTACACATGGGTGACTCATTAACCCTTCCCCACACTGAGTAGGTAGGTGATCAGTCTCTCCCAGGCCCCTGAGTGAGAACCATTGTGAAAGCACTGTTCAGAACAGGCAGCACTCTGTGGGCCGCTTGGGGCCAGTCCTGGCACCTGAGAATCAAACTCCATCCAGAAGGGAAACTCACTCCCCACATACTGAAAAGGACTCAGAATCCAAACCCTCCCTGGGAGAGGAGCTAGGGGCTTTCCTGGAAGTCTGTCCAGGTAAGAAGCTGTTAGGGAAGGTACCTGTTGTCAGTGAATCCCATTGATCCCTCGCCCACCTGGCCAACTTCTCCTGGAGTCTGTGGGCTGCTAAGGAAAGCTGGTACCCTCAGGCACCTTCTATAAGGACCCAGGTCTCCTTTCACCGACCAAGCCAGGAATTCCAAGTTGTCTTAGCATCATACCAGGGCCTCCAAATGTAACAGTTCGATTAGTCCATCACACCAAAACAAACTTTAGGACATTAAGCAATGAGAGTGAATTATTTCATGTCAAGTCTGACCGCAACCAGGCAATCTGCTGGAACTGTAGCCAGACAGGGGCACTGAGCACTTGACATAGGAACATTCCTGAAACCACTCACTGGGGGCAAAGAGAAGAGAAGCAAATAAATGGGGCTTCTCAACTGGTTTTGTTGTGACAATACACTAAGTTACACTGAAGCAGGAGGGGTCTTAGTTGTGGTTCCTGTTGCTGGAAATCTTTGTTATGGACACATTCTTTTAGGTACCATATATGAATTGACTAATTGTATCTGTGACCCTTCCCTACTTCTCCATCTGGGTAACAGGTGGGTGTGGGTCCTTCTGCTCCATTCTGAACCAAGACTTATTACTGATGACCTATTCTTCTCTGCTAAGTTCCTAGAATGAGCCACTCAGAGTTCCTGCCTCTGGCTGTCTCCTGGTTGCCTTTGCTTAGATCCCCTTCACATTTCTAACTTTTCTGTCACCATAGCAATACACCATGAGAAGGTATTTCTTAATTCAAGAGGTACAGCAGAAGTAGAGCAAAAGTACAATTTAACCCTTACAATATCAAAGTAGCCTGATACACCAATGGGAACAGTACATCACTGCTCAGACCACCTTGTACCCAGGGTTAAACCCAAAACTCACATGAAGCACTAGTAATAATGAAAAAAATTAAGAAATTTCACCATTCTTTGGACAGAGACAGAAGCCCAGAACACTTCTCAAGTGCTTCATAAATTCTGACACAGACTGACATGACCTAAAGCAACAAAATGCTCTTCATAACCACTGAACTACTAAAGCATCACAAGTGTCAATGAACCTACAAAAAGACTGAGGGGAGAAACAATAAGTAATTGAACAGAAGAGGTAAAGAATACAATAGTAGGACTCAGCATTAGAATGGAAGAAGCCAAAATTGAATCAGTGACACACGTGGCGGGGGGTGGGGGGAGTATGATACAGCCAGAAGTTCAACCTGGACCTTCAGGGCGAGTGCATCAGCAGCCTGCTGTTGTCTTCATTGCTGCGGTGCCTTTGGTCGGACCCCAACAACTTTGGACCAAGTTTGCCAGGAAAGTAAACCGCCAAAATTTACGTATGTGGGAGCCATACAGACAAACCACCGCTGGCTCAGCTATACAGGCTCATTTATTGGCCTTATTTTCAGAGACCCATAAATTTCGAAAGAGAACAAAAACCATAGTTAAGGGCGGTGGTGCACTGTTGGGTTGCAGGCGTGCCCTGCATGGCATATGCCAATTTCTCTGGAAAAGATGGAACCAAGGGCCATGATCCAGAGACACAAAAGAGTCTCGAACAGAGCAGCTCACTGCAGAGATGCCTCCAGAATTCAAGCCAGACCAACTTCACTGACATGCCCTGATTTGGTGGGGGCGGAAGGCAATGTCCCTCCACCTGCCCCCTAAGCCCCACCTCCCTGGAGGTTGCGAACTTTCAGAACCCAGAGAGAAGTGCAGGTAAGCGGGTTCAGAGACAACAAACTCCTTGCGTCAAGGGATAGGGGATGGGAGGGTCCCTCTCTTCCCCCATCCCCATAGGTCCCTGGATGTCATGCCCACAAACTGCCTCTGGCTGCTACTTAAGCTTCTTAATGGCCATGATCCAGAGACACACAAAAGAATCTCGAATTGAGCAGCTTGCTGCAAAGATTTCTACACACCCTACTTATCTAGAATGTTAGAATTCCAAGAGCACGCTAAGGCCCTTGTGACCACGAGACATCTTATGTGAATCATAACAAGAAATTCAAAAGGGAGCATAGGGGAGATTGTCTGCCATAGAGGCAGGGGGAGGGGTGGGAAGGTGGGGATACTGGGGACATTGGTGGTGGAAGATGTGCATTGGTGGAGGGATGGGTGTTTGATCCTTGTATGACTGAAACACAAATAGGGTAGTTTTTTAATTATCTCACAGTGATTCAATAATTTTTTTTTAAAAGACAGTACACATGTCCTCATCAATAAGCAAGAGTTGGAGGCGAGAAAGATAGCAAACCAGGTAGGGCACTTACTTGCACATGACTGATCTGTTTGATCCCTTGTTCCCCATGTGGTCTGCTTAGCCAGCCAGGATTGTTCTCTGCATGCAGAGCCAGGGTAAGCCCAGAGCACCAGTGGATGTGGCCCACAAACAAATAAAAAAGAGGTCTAGAAAAGAAAAATTTTAAATAAATGATGTAAGCTATTTAACTGACAACAGAAGAGAAAAATCACTGAATTATAGAATTTCTGGAAGGACAGTAAAGAAACAAATGCAATAGTGTAGTGGGTAAGGTACTTTCTTGCATGAGGCTGACTTGGATCCAATATTCAATATCACCAAGGATCCTCCAAGTCCCACCAGGAGTGACCTCTGTGTACAGAGCCAGAGCACTTAATAGCCATGAGCACTGCTAGTGTAGACCCCAAACAAAAATTAAAATGAAAAAAATCAATAAAAAACCTCCCCAAGCAAAAGTACAGATCCAAAATGGATTTATTAACACAGAAGCAAGCCAAATTAGATCTTCAGCACCCACATGTTTTCCCAAGGCCCCTGGGTGTCACTCACAATCACTGAACCAGCAGTAAGATCTGAGCTCCTCTGGGACTGATGCAAAAAAACAATAACCTAGAAATCAAACTAATATTCACAACAAATGCAAAAAACTACATGAGTCTTATCAGTAATTTTACAAAGGAAAAGGAAAGGAATCCCGGAAATGGGAAAATACTACATGTTTATGGGCATGAAAAATTAACATTGCCCAAATGATAATGCACAAATTATACATATTTAATGCAGTTGTTCAAGATTCTGATGACATTCATCAACAATTTAGAAAAACTTTCAGTGAAATTAATACAGAATCATAAAACTCCCTGAGAACTAAAAGCAATTCTAAGAAAAAAGGAGGGAAGTATTGCTTTTCCTGACTTAATATTGTACTATAGTAAATTTTCTCGTTATAGGATGTATGGTTGTTAGTGAGACCCCAGAAATACCCAAAGGGGCCATGGGTGAATATTAGTTAACTGGAGGTGGTGGTGGTGGTGGGGATAGGCTAAGACTATAGGGTTAACCAATAAGATAGGAAGATATAGGAAGAATCAAGATTGAAAGGGGGCACATTAAAGATAAGGTCAGAAGCAACGTTGCAAAATATAGTAATCAAAACTGTGATCTATTGAAAAAAAAAGCGAACTCTCCGGCCATGGGGTAGAATTGACAGCACACAGATATAACTCGCATATTTATTGAAAAATCTACGACAAAGTTGCTTGGTACATAAAGTCGGGCAGGCAAGTCCTCTTCAACTAACATGTGGGGAAAACTGGAAAATAAAATGTAAAAAAAGAAAAAGAAATACATATCTCGTATCCACCCAAACTTAACTCAAAGTGGATTATAGACTTTGAAATTGGACCATAATCCATACAATACATTTTTGAAAGCATATACAGACCTGTCTAGGAAAGGAACCTCATAGGTGTGTGCAATGGTTTGATTTTACTGGTAAAAGAAATAAAAATACAAAGGGGATTAAAACAAATGTACAAGTGATTACAGAACAAATGAAACTTGAGATAAAATTTTAAAACTGCCCTACTGAGTGGGAGAAAATATTTTCAAACATATAAAAAATAAAGCACCAATATCAAGATGTATAAAGCATGCAAAAGCTCAACAAAACGCAAATCATCACATCAAATAGGAGAGAAGTGAGAACCATCCACAAAGAAGACATACAAATGATCAATAAGTATATGAAAACATGTTCAGTATCAACTATTACCAGGATATTGCAAATCAAAACAATGAGATATTATCACCCACCAGTGAAAATGTCATATGTCACAAAGAGTAGAAACAACCACTGTAGGCAGGAATGTAAAAAAGGTTCCCTCACCTCACTGGGAAACTGAACTCGTTCAACTTCTAGTTAAAACACGCCAGAGATTTCACCAAAACAATAAAAATATAATTTCCATATGTTTCAGAGATTTCACTTTTTGGCATTGACCCACTAAAAACAAAAAATATTAATTTGAAAAAATATATGTATACCTGCGTTCATCGAAGCACTAATTAGAATAGCCAGGATATGGAGACAACCCAAACATCAATGAAGGATGAATAAAGAAGTTCGGACACATGTGCACACATGCAGATGTCCACAATAGAATTTTACTAAGCTATTACAAAATAATGAAATCTCTGACTGGAGCTGGAATAAGTCAGAGGGATTAAGACAAAAGCCTTAATTTCAATAAGTAAGTTAGTTGAAATAAGTAAGAGAGATTAAGACAAAACTCATACAATCTCTCTCATGTGTGATATTGGGAGTCAAAAAACAAGGAAATAGAGAGTGCCAAATATGGCAACCCCTTAACCTTGAATTCCCAGCCTGAGATTACCATGCACTTGGGGGAGGAGTGGGATAAAACAAGAGGTGAAGCTGGAAGTAGCACATGGATAGTGGTGGAATGTCTTGGGCATTTTGGTGAGATGAAATGCAATGACTGTAATAATAAATACCGTTCCCCCAACAAAGCAGTGGTTAGAACAGTTGGTTATTAATTATTTGTTAACAGGGAAGGCACACATGACCTGCAAAGATTAACCTTAGACCTGTCACTCATCATCCTCATTTAGGAGGACTTGAAATGCTACCGACTGAAGTAGTGATGGTTTGCAATGAGAAAAATTCTCTCTAGCTTTCACATGACTCAAACTATGCACACAGGCTTATTATTTTAACCATCTTAGACATCCATCCTAGCCAATCAGGGCGTACAAACTCAATACATCAGGATCCTTCATGAGCTGTATTGCGCATTCACTACCAAGATCTCACCACTCTACAAAGAAGTAATCATCCATAGCAAGAGAGGGGTACGGCCGGGTGATACCATTTCACCAAAACTTCTCAGTACCACCCTCGAGAACATCATGCGACGACTGGAATGGGACAGCATGGGAGTGAAGATAGATGGTCGGCAACTACACCACCTCCGCTTTGCTGATGACATCGTTCTAATAACACCAAACATCAGCCAAGCAGCACAAATGCTGAACGACTTTGACCGTGAATGTGGAAAGATCGGACTACAGCTGAATCTTACGAAGACAATGTTTATGAGAAACAGCCTTGTTCCTGACGCTCCATTCGCTCTCAACGGAACCACCATCTCCGAATGCAACAGTTATATATACCTAGGTCGAGAAATCAACATGATGAATGACCTGGCACCTGAGTTACGCAGGAGGAAGAGAGCGGCTTGGAATGCCTTCAAGAGCATTGAAGAAATAACTAAAAGGACAAAGAACCTCCAGCTACGAGCACATCTCTTTGATTCCACTGTTCTTCTTGAATTAACACATGCCTCAGAGACCTGAACCCTACAAAAACAGGATGAGAATGCTATTCGGGTCTCTCAAAGAGGAATCGAAGGAGCTATGCTTGGAATATCACGATTCACTCAAATGAGAGATAGAATCCGGAATTCTGATCTTCGTCAACGCTCAAGAATCAGGGACGCTGTCTCATTTGCCAAGACATCAAAAATCAGATGGGCTGGACACGTAATGAGGTTTACAGACAACCGCTGGACTAGAGCCATTACTGATTGGATTCCACGGGACATCAAAAGATCACGTGGACGCCCACCTACAAGTTGGTCAGACTTCTTCGTCAAGACCCTGAATGATCGGTTTGAGGCTCTGCATATTCCTAGAACGAACAGATACCATTGGGCTACGCTAGCACGCAACCGGGATGAATGGAGACGTTACTGGCACCCGCTCGAGTAAAGCGATGAATTACGGGGATTAAGTGATTAAGTGATTAAGTGATTAAGACATCCATAAACTCCTTTGATGTTCAACCCACTTGGGAGCTAGATAGCAGTGGGTGCTGGTCTCCTGGTGTATTTAGGGCTCATTCAAGCCCGGAATGGGTGGAAGGGAACACAACAATCTATCTGGGGTCTCCACCTATAGAGTCGGAGTGCAAATAACCCAGAGCACAACCAACACAGCAGAGCCAGAGAATCAGAAATGAAATTCAAAGCAATGAAGGAAAAATATACAGGCATACTTATTTACTATACATATATAAAGCAATCAATGCATCACAATCTTCCTAAGTGCACATGGGATATTTGCTAGGACTGATCATTTGTTAGACCACAAAAAATTTCTTAGCAATTTCAAGAAGATCTAAAACATGCCAAGTAACGAATGTGAACACAATTGCAAGAAAGTAAAAATGAATCATAAAGAAAAATTAGAACTACATATATGCATGAAAATAAAAAAAAACTCTGAACAGCCAATGGTACGAGAATGAAAGTTAAGTGGAAATTAGAGGGGGAAAAATGAGACAAATAAAAAAGGAAACACATCTTTCTAAAACACGTGACATGCTGCAGCGTTAAGAGAAATTTCACAGCACTTAAGGCCTACGTCAAGCCCTGGCAGCCAAAAACCTCCAGATTTCAACCGCTGCCATGGTCACAGCTGCTCTTCACATGTTCAGGCAGAGCCTCACCCATGTCTGAACCTATTCCTCGACTGTGCGGCTGCATTTCATACCGGACACAACCCATCTTCCAAGAGTGGCACACCACATTTGATGAAGGCAACCAATTCTCGAGGGATATATATCTTTACATATATATATATATGTATATCACTGTTACTGTCCTCCCATTGTTCATGGATTTGCTCCAGCAGCCCAGTAACGTCTCCATTTTGTGACTTGTTGTTACTTTCTTTGGCATATCGAAGAAATCGCGGGTAGCTTGCCAGGCTTTGCCTTGTGGGCGAGATACTCTTAGTAGCTTGCAGGGCCTTTGAGAGGGACGAAGGAATTGAACCCGGGTTGGCCACATGCAAGCAAACGCCCTACCGCTTTGCTATCGCACCAGCCCAATATCTATTCAGAAAGGACTGAACCTTTAACAACATGCTCATAATCTCTTATAGAAGGGTTTAGTGGTTCCTGCGTGAAATACAACAATCTTCACACATTTTTCTCTAAAGAAACATTTTGGAGCATTTTAGCATTTTATTCATAACAAATTCGTAATGCCCGCCTGTCCTTCACCAACTACAAAACCAAGATGACTGCCCTCCGACATCATGATGGATCTATCACATCTTCCAGAAGGGCAATGGAGAAGATTATTCATGACTTCTACTCAGATCTCTTTAATAGCCACATCCACTTGCCCACATACCACATACCACATGATGGATATGTCGTTCCCAATGTTCTCCCTTCCGAAATCCAACATACCATCTCGTCGATAAAGAAATAAAGAGCACCTGGCCCAGACAAGATCAGACCTGAACACCTGAAGAACTTACCATCAGTACTCATCAATACATTGGCTCGACTCTTCACATGCTACCTGTCTGAATGCAAGGTTCCATCCCAGTGGAAAACCAGCAGGACTGTACAGCTATACAAGAAAGGAGACATCCATGACATTGGCAACTATCGCCCAATCTGCCTATTATCTGTCATCTACAAACTATTCACTCGAGTCATCCTGAATAGGATTAGCAGAACACTAGATGAAGAACAACAATGTGAAAAAGCTGGATTCCGAAAAGGATTCAGTACCATCGACCATATCCACACAATAAACAAGCTCATTGAGGTATCTCAGGAGTTCAAGATGCCGCTCTGTCTAACGTTCATTGATTTAAAAAAGGCCTTTGATTCTGTTGAGACGAAAGCGGTCATGGAAGCCCTAGCCAATCAGGGCGTACAAACTCAATACATCAGGATCCTTCGTGAGCTCTATTGCGGATTCACTACCAAGATCTCACCATTCTACAAAGAAGTAATCATCCATATCAAGAGAGGGGTTCGGCAGGGTGATACCATTTCACCAAAACTCTTCAGTGCCACCCTCGAGAACATCATGCGATGACTGGAATGGGACAGCATGGGAGTGAAGATAGATGGTCGGCAACTACACCACCTCCGCTTTGCTGATGACATCGTTCTAATAACACCAAACATCAGCCAAGCAGCACAAATGCTGAACGACTTTGACCGTGAATGTGGAAAGATCGGACTACAGCTGAATCTTACGAAGACAATGTTTATGAGAAACAGCCTTGTTCCTGACGCTCCATTCGCTCTCAATGGAACCACCATCTCCGAATGCAATAGTTATATATACCTAGGTCGAGAAATCAACATGATGAATGACCTGGCACCTGAGTTGTGCAGGAGGAAGAGAGCGGCTTGGAATGCCTTCAAGAGCATTGAAGAAATAACTAAAAGGACAAAGAACCTCCAGCTACGAGCACATCTCTTTGATTCCACTATTCTTCCTGCATTAACATATGCCTCAGAGACCTGGACCCTACGAAAACAGGATGAGAACGCTATTCGGGTCTCTCAAAGAGGAATTGAAAGAACTATGCTTGGAATATCACGATTCACTCAAATGAGAGATAGAATCCGGAGTTCTGATCTTCGTCAACGCTCAAGAATCAGGGACGCTGTCTCATTTGCCAAGACATCAAAAATCAGATGGGCTGGACACGTAATGAGGTTTACAGACAACCGCTGGACTAGAGCCATTACTGATTGGATTCCATGGGACATCAAAAGATCACGTGAACGCCCACCTATAAGATGGTCAGACTTCTTCGTCAAGATCCTAAATGATCGGTTTGAGGCTCTGCATGTTCCTAGAACGAACAGATACCATTGGGCTACGCTAGCACGCAACCGGGATGAATGGAGATGTTACTGGCACCCGCTCAAATAAAGCGATGAATAACGGGGATTAAGTGATTAAGTGATTCATAACAAATAATGCAAAATAAATTATTTTGGTTCTGCTATGGGGCAGGGGTTGGGGTTTGGGGTGAAAACATCCGAAATATGGTAGTGGGAATGTGTAATGGTGTTGGAATTGGCGATCAAATATAAAATCTAATCAAATATTGTGAACTAATTTTTAAAAATAAAATTAAAAATAAGAAATAAGAAAATTCTCAAATGAAAGGAAAAATTAGCCAATTCACCAGGTGGTTCTGGAAGAATAAACAAAATTGACAAGAAAAAAATATCCAAAGATGAATAGCCTATGATGCCGTGTGGGCAGGATACTCTCAGTAGATTATCGGACTCTCTGAAATATATAAATATATGTAATATTTATATATTTATTTATGGGCTGGAGCGATAGCACAGCAGTAGGGTATTTGCCTTGCACGCAGCCAACATGGCCGACCCGAGTCCGATTCCTCCAACCCTCTCAGAGAGCCCGGCAAGCTACCGAGAGTATCTCGCCTGAATGGCAGAGCCTGGGAAGCTACCTTGTATTTGATGTGCCAAACACAGTAACAACAAAGTGTCCAATGGAGACGTTACTGGGCCCGCTCAAGCAAATCGATGAACAATGGGAGGACAGTGATAAAATATTTATATATTTATATACAAATATATATTTCCTCTATCATTTGTTGCCTACTGTCTGAAACCCATCAAATATGGTGTGGTAATAATGGAAAATGAGTAGGGATGTGACCAGGAATATCTTCACTCGTATGTGAGGCTCGGCCCAAGCATGTGGAAAGCGGCCTGGAGTGTGGTGGCAGTTGGGTAGTGGAGCAAGAATATAGGTTCCAAAAGACCTAGTGATTTCACATTTGCATATTCCTACCAAAACCCCTTAATAGAAAAGTCAAAATGATATATGCACTCCTATATTCACTGCCGTGCTAAGTACAATACTCAGAAAAACCCCAAATGGACACATAAACGGATAAAGTTGTAGTATAAACACAAACAACAGAACCCTACTCAGCTACAAGAAAAGGTAAAATCTTGCAGACTCCTGCAATTTGGATGGATGGAGGGCATCCTGACAAGCAAAAGAATTCAGAGAAAGGACAAATCTTGTAGGATCTCAGCGTGCTATATAAACAAAAGAAAGTAATTAAAAACTCCTGAATGAAAAGATGTCTTTACTTTTGATTACAAAAGAAAACCTCAGTCAAGGAAGAAGCAGACTGAAAGTGATCTGAGGACAATGGTGGGGAAAGGCACCCAGGTCGAGAGTTACTGATGACAACATGTATGACCTTAGTTGTGTGATGCACATATAACATGCAGAAAACCACATCCCATGACCGCTACACAGGTGCCCAAGTTTTCAAACACACCAACACTGGACCTTCACAACTCAGGTTGAAGAACACCCCTCATTCTGTGCCCTGGGAAAGAATCCATAAGAGTTTCCATGACTCGCTACTCCCAGGAGAGATTGGACACACTCAATAAGCTTCTGCCTTGTCTGCCCAGTTCACCATCATCCTTCCCTCTGGAATTTCTCAAGATTCTTTCCAATTGCTCTTTGCTCTCCCCTTTCTACAGCATATATTTCTCATCCTAACAAATTCTTCGTGGGATGAAGGAAACTGAATTAGTGTAGCCATGATACCAGAACCACCACCACCACCACAGGTTCCTCATATTTGATGGATCATCAAGCTCAGCTTGATCTGCTGGGCCCAAAATTTCACTAGCTGCTTCCTGAAGTAAACAATCTGAAATCCCTGTCTCTGTCATCTGGCCATACTACTGCTTTCTTGGAACTGGTAATCACCATACTTAAACTCAAACAGATCTGGGATTGCAGCATTACACCCATGTACTTGTGAGCTGACAATGGCTGGACACCTCTCCCTGGTCTCTATAAATGAAGTGTCTGTGTCCAAAAATACTACAGATGATGAACACACATTTAAGAGGTTTTTAAGGCATTACAATATACAAAAACATAGTTTCACTGTCAGTTTTGTAAGCTCAACTGAACCTTACACACCTCTGTCGATATTTGCTTAATTCTTGCATCTCCTGCCAACCAGGCTACCAATTGCACAACAATTGGATGTCAGATTATGATTGTTTCAATATTTTAAGTCACGAAAACTGTTTCATTTATTGATGAGGGAATAGTGATGGAACCTAATTATTGGTTTCTAAAACGCTTTGGGAAACAAAGGTGAAGCTTTTCTATGTATGTATTTTCTATGTATGTCAGAGCTTCCCATTTTCCCCATTTAGGAGTGACCTGACTTTTTTCATGTTCAAGGGCTAAAGTTTTCAATAAGGAAAAACTTTGTGTTTGCTTTTGCATCCTACACAAAAGTTCCACATGTAGGGCTTTGTTTGCTCTTGCTGTTTTATTACTGTTGTATTTTGGGATTCTTTTGTTTTGGTTTGAAGCCACACTGGCTGTGCTGAGGAATTCCTTTGCACTCAGGAATTACTCTGGCGGTACTCAGGGTACCATCTGGGATGAAGAGGATGGAAGCCAGGTTGGCCATATGCAAGGTAATGGCCCTCCCCCGCTGCACATTCGCTCCGACCCCAAGTAGCAGTCTGAATGGTCCCAGTCCTTTACCACCCTAGCTCTCAGCGTCCAGATCCGGAACCGATCTGGCGCAGGTGTGCGGCGCTGCCACAGCCTGGGGGATACGCGCCCCCGAGACAGCTGGACAGTGCCACATACCCCTCTGTTGAGCCTGACATAGGCGTGGGTGCGACTATCCCAAAGAGGAATCATTACTCCCATAGCTTGTAGGACGTTGGCAGTTGCAGACCCCGCGAGAGATGCAGGTGCGCGTGCGTGTCCGTTATCTCTAACTGCTTAGAACTGAGCCACGACAGCCCCAGTGCGCGCGCACCTACAGGCTGCAGTGGTGCAAATGTCGGCCAGTCATGCACGAGATTGGTGGCTTTTCAGGCATAACAAGGATTCAGTTAGGGACTGCAGAAGTTCATGCTGTGTGGATGGAGTCTCCTGAACAAGAGAGAAGCCGTTTGACCAATATAAAGAAATCACTACACATGCCAGCTGGTAGAACGTACATGTACTTTTAACCAGAGTGGAAATCAGTTATGAGTTCATAAAAAGGAGATCCTTAGGGTTTTCAGTTCATAGTACATGTCTAGAAATATGTTAACAACAGAAAACCAGTTTGGTGTGGGAGAGAACATTGTACTTACAAGGCGAAGTTGAAGGGAACACCCAGCCATGCATTAAAAACACATCATTGAGCCTCTGGCAAAACTTAGCTTTGAACCACTAAAGATATTCCTCGACTCAACATTATATTTAGGAGGCAAATCATCCATAAAATGTATTGCAAATGCAAAGAAGTAAGTTTGAGCTTCGTAGCTGTTTTAACATGAAACTTCATGGCTATTCCAGGAGGGATAAGAGATTCCAGTAGAAAGAAACATTGAAAAAGCTAGTCAAACATGTTAGACAATTCTACATTACTTTCATTCCTAGGGATTGGACCCTAATGAAGGATTAGCAAAACAAACAAACAAAAAAGCAAAACCCACTGTGTTTGCTTGGGAAAACTCCTTTTAGTTTTTGACCTCCATGGGTTCACAAGTCACAAATGACTGAATATTGCAAACACAGAGTAGACCCTGTTGAAGGAGGTCAACAGGAAGAGAGGAAGGAGAGAGATTTGAGGGGCACACAACTAGACTGGTGGATAAAGTATTGAGATACAGCGAAGACCAAGCCAACCTGTGTGCTGAGAATCGGGAAACTTTGTCTTAGTGGCTGGAAGAGGCCATGTGAGCTGCTCTGCCATTGAGCAGTTTGAAGGAAAGTTATGGTTCTGGCCGTCCAATCAGAGCCCTTCATGGAATGTTTCCCCAGCCAGGCCCTCCTGGCCCTCTCCTCCCCCACTGCAGAATGTCTTGGGCCCAAGATTCTGAGGTTTGAATTCAAACTTCACCCTCAACCACTCGGATCCTGAGCGTCTGCGTGAGCAGTTCACTCTCTGATCCTGGTCCTGATTTTTGCCGTTGTGAAGGCTGATAAACTGCAGTGGCCTCTGGCCACGTCTATGGCGATGGCGTCAGGAGGAGGTAAGCCTGTGAGGGTGTCTGTGTATGTGAGAAAGTCTCTGTCACCCTGAAATCCATTGGGTTCATAGTCACCCTGACTGGGAACACCATATTTTGAGTGGGTGAAAGAGGAGAAAGACCTGGGCTCCATAGATATCTCACCTGTACAGCAAAGGGAGCCCAGGAGAACCTGAGGGGTCTGGGAGGGCATCGTTGGAGGTGTGTCAAATTACCTGGGGGTAGGTCATTGGTATGGACAGAGGGAGGCAGCAGGCATATGGCTGCTTTATATTTGAGTGTCCTGCTGGTGGATGGGGGAACAGGGCCATTTGTCATGTGTCTGGAGGGACTGTTTTGTGGTGGCACAGGAAAGACCCAGGCATGCTGAGTCCATGTCTCCTCCTGTGCTCTAGAATAAGTTTAGAAGTAATTAGACTTGGGCTGAGTTCAACCTGATTTGGACAGCTCAGCACAGATGGTCCAGCCTGAGCCTTGTTGAGTGAGGCTGTCTGTGTGTACTTCTGCCATGATGCGTCCTCCCCAGAGCTGGGCTGCAAGTGACTAACTGCCACAGTCAGAGCCTGACACTTCTGCAGACTTAAACTCTCTGCTGGCTGAGCCCAGCAGCTGCCTTGGGTCAGCAGGTTGGGAGACAGCGTAGTTATGACTCAGATTCCTGAGTTATTCTGGATTGTTCTCATTTTGGTGAAGTTTGTTCTTCCATGATCTGGCATCTCATGGTGCAGCCCCAGCAAGCATTTCAGCTCTGAGGTGAAGATTGATTGAGAATTGCATACATCCCTCACAGACAAGGGATAAATGGATGTGTGAGTCTATGTGTGAGTTTGTGAGAATGAGTGTGTGTTTCTGTGTGTGTGTGTGTGTGTGTGTGTGTGTGTGTGTGTGTGATATGTGGGGTTTTCCTGAGAAAAGTCTGTGAAGGTCTGTTCCTTGAGGAGAGGTGGAGTGTACTGAGGCAGAAAGAGCATCGTCAGAGCAGTTGGAGACATCAGGGACTCTGTCCTGAGCATGATGCGCACAGGCTCTGGGTCGTCTCTAGTGCGAGTCTCTGTGTGAATTCCACCTGAGTAACGATGGTGGCAGACAATTTTCTTTCCTGGCACCTGGTTTATGCCTGATGTTAATTATCCTGTATCTGTCTCTGGGATAAAGTCTTAGATTATTTAGAAGATGTTACCAATTTTCAATCTAACATGATCAGCAGCTCCAGAACTCTGGAAACATCCCCAAGTGTCTGACTGGTGAAATCTCTGGCCATTTCCACACCTGCTGCCAACCCTGATGGAACTCTCCCAGAACACAAGAACCCTAGCCTTAGGATCTCCACGAAATATAACCCAGCTGGAGGGGAGGTATGGCCTGTGCCAGGGACACAGGGCTGAGACAGGGCACACCACCTCATTCCTTTCAAAGGGCCTGATCTAGAGATGGTTGGGCCAGTGAGGCCTTGCTTCCCCCCACACCGTCTCCCTCTCACTCCCCTCCCTCCTCTCCACAGTGTCTCCTGTGCTGCTCCCAGAGATGACCATGAACCTTGGGGTCTCCGGCTCTGCTTTCCGGGTCTTGCCCTTTCTCAATCCAGGGCTCCCCCAGCCACCACCCTGGGAGCCCATCCAGATGCCCCCTCTGGTGACCTCGGCCATTGCTCCTGGCAACCCTCTGGTACTGTCACCTTTCCCCATGATGCCTGTGGTGGCAGGAGCTGCCAGCCATGGTCCCCGCGTTCCTGAACCTTGCAAGGTCATCATCCAGGTCAGCCCTGAGGTGGGGCTTGTGGAATCAGCCCAGAACCAGCCTGTCATCCTGACACAGGCTTCACTCAACTGGGGGGGCCCAGAAGTTCCATCTGCCGTGAATGGGCATCCTGCCCCCGTCTACTTGGTGTCATCTGTGCCGGAGACCGTTATGCCTACCCCAGCTACTACTGTCACCCAGGCTGGGACAGGAGACCATCCTCCTCAGGCTCCACTGCCAGTGGCCCAGGTGGTTCCCATCATCCTCCCATCCAGTGGTGGACCACTGCCCCAGTGGGTTTGTGGTGAGAGTGGTCCCGCCAACACCCGGAACCAGGCATCACCTGAAACCTCCAGCAGGCCCAGTAGCGTCTACGAGAACTTTCGGCGCTGGCAGAACTTCAAGGCCCTGACCCGGAGGTACCTTCCTCAGACTCCGGACACTGAGGCTGTTTCCTGCTTCCTCATGTAAGCCCCTCAGGTGTCCTAGACCTAATGGGAGCTTCACAGGAAGGGACTGGGGTGACCCCCAGGGTAGGGTCCATGACAGCATGACCTCAGGAATGCCACCCCGGGGTTTCGGCTCAAATCCCATAGTGACCAGTCATGCCCTAAAGCTTCAACTCAGTCTGCTCATCAGGGTTGGACCTGACCTGTGGTCTGTAGGACAGACATTCTGTTCCTAATACCAGACACAGCACAGATGCACCAGGGTTCAGACAGGCCATGACTGCTCGGCCTTGGTATCTCATGACGTATCCCCAGAGCTGAGGGATCACACCAGCATGGCCACTGAGTGGGAGGCAGAGTCAACTCTGCGCGGGGAGACCAGGCCACCATCGGGGGTCTAGGCATGGGTGTAGGGCAGCGGGGGCTCCCGGCAGATACAGACCCTGACCGAGCCTCTCCTTGCAGCCCGGTTCTGCGCACCCTGGCCCGCCTGAAGCCCACCATGAGCCTGGAGGAAGGCCTGCGCCGGGCCCTGCGGGAATGGGAGGGCACGAGCTATTTTGACCGCATGATCTACTACGACATGGCTGCCAAGTAAGTCAGTCCTGGGCAGAGAGTGGGGGTTGGGGCTGGCTGCGGGACTGGCCTTCAGGGGCTGCTCCCAGATGGCCAAGGCGTCCTTGGCATCCCCGGGAGGCCCTTTCCCTGTGGAACCTTGTCCCTCCTGGGGCCGGGACACTTCTCCCCACCCCACTCTGGGGCTCCTGACCACAGTCTGAGGGTCACAGTCCCTTATTTTCTGTGACCCTCAAAACGCTCCTTTGGGGAATAAATGGGGGCGCTGGGGTCTGTGCCCACCCATTCTCCACCCTCCTGAGCTCTTGGCCGTGAGTGTTCCCTGTCCCTGCCTCATCCAGTGTGGTCCAGACCAGCCCAACTCAATGGGGTCTGTGCTCCCCATACCAGGTTCATGGAGTTTGAGGCTGAGGAAGAGATGGAAGCGCAGAAGCTGCAGTGGATGAATGGAGTACAGGGCCTGCCAACCCCTGCCCCACCCAGGCCTGAGCCTCAGGGGGCTCCAGGCCCACCGCTAGGCCAGCAGCCAGGTACCGACCCTGTTCCCCAGCTAATTTTCATAGGTCCAGGAAGGTGCTAGGGTTCCTGCCCTGCCAGGGAGCCTTCACTCTCCCGGGGACACACAGGCCTATGCTCAGCGGCCCTCTGTTCCTGGGTTTCTCCCTCTCCCTGAACACAGCACACTGCCTGAGGGCTTCAGACTCACCTTTGAAGTGGGTTTGGAGACCCTGGCGACACGGTTGACCCCTCCTCCCTTTGAGGGTCCCCTCATCCCTCACGCCGTTATGGGATTCTATTACACACAGATGTGGACACACACTTGACCTAACACTTCCCACAGGTATCCGTCCCCATTTCTGTGCTCAGTGCTGTGTGTCTAAGGGCAATGGACGCGGGGTCCCCTCACGTCCCACTCCCCTTCTTCCTCCTCAGCCTGTGTCCCTAAGAAATCCAGACCCCGGGCTCGGGCAGCCTGCCCCAAGATGCACAAATCACAGCGGGCCCCCAAAACCAAGGCCCCCAAGGAGATCCCCCCTGAGACCATGCAGGAGAACATGGATATCATGGACGAGCAGCTAAAGGCCCCCGATACAGTCTGCGGGGCGCCCCTTGGCCGAAGGGCAGCGGGCATGAAGGAGCAGCAGGAGGAGGCCGGGACCTGCCCTGACCCGGGGCTCCTGAGCTATGTGTACGAGCTGTGCTCCCAGGAGGCCTTTGTCACCAAGGTGGGTTTTGGGCGGTGCTGTAGGGTTTGGAGGGCGCAGGGTTGCTTCTGTCCAGGGCTTGGTAGTGACATATTTCTACTTGTGTTTGTGTGTATGTGTGCACATGTGTTTCCCTGTGTACAAACAACATTGGGCCTAGTTTGTGAATTTCTGGGTTTGGTGGATGTGTGAACATCTGTGTGTTTCCATCTGTGTACTGTGTGGGCTCTGCGCAGAAACGTGTGGATACATGTACATGTGCCTAGAGGTTGAAGAGTGTGTGTCTTTGTGTCATGTGTGTACATGACAGAGACTATGTGCAACCGTCCAAGACCCTGCACTGTGCTGAGAACGGGTGTGTTTGTATCTTAATTCCTTCCTAGTCCGTATGAGAACCCTCACGCCCGCTTCCCCCTCCCAGGTCGAGGCAGTCATTCATCCCAGCTTCCTGGCGCACCTGCTCTCCCCAGAATCCCAGCTGGATCTCCTGGACCTGGCTGAGGAGCTCGAGGAGGAGGAAGGACTCACCCCCAAACAGGTGAGGCACATAGGTCTCTGGGATCCATGCAGGACCCAGGGGAATAATGTGAGGGTTTCCTGTAAGGCAATGGGTAGCTGCCCACGGCAAACAGGGGGCATTTTGCATGTGATTGCTGGAAAAGAGTCCCTGCAGGGGACTCAGGGGACAGGTCCCAGGGCACTCAGAGCAGCAGGTGGGTCATGAGTCAGGGAGGGGCGCCTAGCACTGGGGCCTAGTCACTTGGTGCCCTCCCTGCCCAGGCCATGGCCAGAGGCCACCCTTTGAGTCCTCAGGGAAGATGAGGACGTGAATATGGGGTGAGGGAAAGGTTGGTGGGGGTGAGGGCCCTTAGTGGGACAGAGATCTGGGTTTTCTACTCTGGGAGGAGTCGCGGTCACTCTCTGTCCCTCCCTGCACCCCCACATGCCCACACTCTCATTCCTCCCTTCAGATTGTGGAAAAGCGTCTACAGACTGCGCTGGACAAGGAGGTCCAGAAGGCTTGTCCCCAACACCAGCTGACTCCAAAGGACTCAAGTCCATCTGAGAGTGCCGCAGGTCACTGCAACCCAACTCCTACCTGGGGCCATAAGCCAGGGGCCAGCGCTGAATCCTGCCCCCCTGAGACTGACTTTGGACACGCCTCAAGGCCTGTGCAGGCTGAGGCCACTGGGATGGCACCTCGAGCCTCTGTCCTCTCTTTGGGGAGCCTGGAATCCCCATCCCTTCAGGCAGAACAGGCCCCCTGTCCCCGCCTCGCTGCCCCTACTCTGGACAGCAGGGTCTCCCTCATTCTGGGAGAGGCCCCTCCTGGCCAGGGGCCACATGGGGCTGCAGAGGGCTCCAGTGAGGAGGAGGAGGAGCTGCCCTGCGTGGCCTTCCTCCAGGCCTCTCAACACAGCCTCCTGCCCTGGGGCTTCCCCATGAGCCCTGGCTCAGACACTGGACCCCGCTGCCCGAGGGCCTGGGGGGTTTCTCAGACCCAACCCACTCAAAGAAGAGCCTGCAATCCTGCTGCCCCTGCTACTGCCCCTTCCAGGAAGCGTCCTCTGTGTGGGAGCGCAGGACTGGGCACTAGTGAGAAGAACCCCTTCCCTGGGGAGCACCCCAGGCTGTCTGGGGACTCAGCCTTGACTGTAGAGCTGGTGGGCCCTTCCCTGCCCCCAAAGAGAAGGTTCCAGCCTGCTGTAGCCCAGAGGAGTACAGTACAGGATGGGTACAGCATCCAGTAGGTCACCGGGGGGCTCCCTCCGGAGCCTGGCTGCCCCTAGCAGCCTTGTCTTCCACCTGATCTTCATCCAGCTAGGACTTCTCTGTATAATTTGGCGGGCCCAGTGGTGGGGTTGTGCTGGAGCAACCCCTTTGTGTCATTGTGTAAATAGTTAATAAATTTCATTTCATTGAAAACACTCTTGGTATCTCCTGTCGCTCATGCTCCTTGGACAATCCTGAGATGAAAACAGGTAAGGGCGTTACAGGGTTTGGGTCCTGTGAGACACTGTGCTCCCTGGAGCAGGGAGGAGTCCTCCCTACCCATTGGGAGATGTGCTCAGTTTCACCAGACCCACCCAATTCTGTGGACATAGCCGTGGCTCACGTTTGCTGCCTTTTCCTTGGAGTGCATCAAAAAGCACATCAAAGATTGAGGGCAACACGCTGGGAAAAATCACAGCATGGGAGAGAGCAACACAAAGGAGCTCTCACAGATGTGGGAGACAGACTCTTTCTATTTCTTCTCTGAGTTTGTGGGTCACACCCAACAGTGACTGCACTACAGAGCTCCTTGCTCTAGGACTCACTCCTGGTATAGCTCAGGGGACAACGTGGTGCTAGACATCAGTAGAACGAGGGCTGTGCACATGCAACACAAGCACCTTAATGTGTATACAATTTTCCCAATTCTCAACATACAATTTGATTTGTTTTAGTGTCACACAAAATGGTTCCTGGAGCTTACTCTGGCTCTGCCCAGGAAGTACTCCTTTCTGGGCTCAGGGGACCATATGGAGTGCCAGGAATCAAATCCAGGTTGGCCATGTTCAAAGCAACTGCCCCATCATCTGTACTCCTTCTTCAGCTCCAAAATACCTTTTAAAACAATTTCACCACACTTTAAAATAGAGCTCGTGTCCTCAGAAGGTGTCCATAACCTCCTCCACTCAGCCATCACCCTTTCTCTCCCCATTGATCCTTGAGTCTTGAACCCCATATTCCTTTCTTCCTCTAGATTCCCAGAACCTGGCCATCTAGCGTTCTGTGGCCTCTTTCACTGAGAACAGCTTTTCCTGGACCACCTACATCAGCTCATGTCCACAGTTCAAACGTTAACTACAGAATCATATTCCATGTGCAGAAGGGCTACATCTGGCAATTCCTTCAATGGTTGATGAACAATGAGCTTCTTTCTACTCCCTTGTACTAGCTAACAGCAGATACGCAGATTTTAAGTGAGGTTCTCAAAGAATTTTATTGAGAACGCAAGCCTGGAAAAAACCCTCTCACTGCTGGCAGAGAACCCCAAATTTGGGATTGTGGAGTAGAGATTTGATGCACTGTGTAATGCAACCCAAGCACGAAGGTTCTGATAACTGTATTAGGGATGCAACGATTTATGTTATCCAGAGAACATGTGTCCTCTCTTGGTGTTTTCTTTACACTAAGACAAATAGCAAGGTCCTTAACCTTTCCTTGTCTGTCCTGTCTCGACTTCTGGAACTGAGCATGGTGTCCTGAACCTGCAGTTTTCTTTATCCCTGATAGTTCAGGATCTATATAGCCTTTGGTGCTCTGTTACTTTCTGCCTATTTGGAGAGAGTTCAAAATCACAGGTAGTTCCTGTCAGGAATGGGGTGGTTTTTTTTGGTACGCAAAATAATTTTTTAAATTTTATTTGGTACGCAAAATAATTTTTTAAATTTTATTTTCATAAAGCGTTGGGAGTTTAAGCAACAATGACCTGTCTGGAGAAAGCTCTGCTCTCCACTGCGGAGCACTGAGGAAGCCCTCCAGTCACAGTCAGGGAGCTGAGGGGTCCCTAGGCTCTTCCTCCTCCATGGAGCAGACCCTAGAGGGGCAGCTGGGCTGTGGAGCTGGGTTGGATGGAGGAGACTCTGAGGTGGGGGTGCTGATAAAGTACCTGAAAAGTTGGATCAAGCATCTGGAAAGCCCTGGGGACCTGGCTTTTACCTGTTAGAGCAGGAATGGCAGCTTGCTGAGACCAGCTCTTCATTCCTCTGAAGTGGGAGGGGAGTGAGGGTGGAAAAGGGTCTATCTGGGGCTTGGGAGGTATTAACACAGTTTGCTCCCAAGAAAATGCATATCTCAAAATCCCTGGAGAGGGGACCATGTTTTATGTGACCAGGATAAAGATTGAGGGGTGCATTTTCATGGGATAGGTGGAAAACAAAGGTCTCATTATCAGGCCTTGAGGATCCTGAAGCCCCGGAAGAGTCTTGCTGTTTGTGTCAAGTTCTTGGGATTGGGTTGTGTCAGACTAAAGCCATCCCAGAGCACATGCAGGTACACCTGTGGCCGTGCCTGGAAAACACTTGCAGGTGTTCCTTGAATTGTTGTTGCTTCGACAGGCTTTGGTGCCCAGTTTTCCCAGGGCCTGTGCTCTCTGTATGTGTTGTATCCAAAAGGGGCCACCTCGGATAGGCTCTGGAAATGGCAGCAGCCTCTGCAGTGGCCAAAGGGCCATGTTCCAAACCCCACAGTTGGAACAGCTCTGGTGAGGGTCCAAACTGCACATCCAGTTGTGGGCTAGGTAAGGGCTCATGCACTGGATCATGGAAGGGAAAACAAAACCCGCACCAGAGCTAGGTGAGAAGAGTTTCTGCAAACCTGTGTAGGCAGGTTCAAGCTGTGCAGGAGCTAGGGACTTACATGAGTAGATGGTCCACAACTCTGGGCCAGAGGGGTCAGGACAGGGATAGCACAGGGGCAGGTCCAAAGTCAAGGAGGGCTCATGAGAGAGCTGTGTCCAATGGGGAGGATGGGATTAGAGAGGTCATATTTTAGGGGTCAGAGGTCACAGGGATGCAGCCAGGGCTGAAGCCACTCTGGCCATGGGCATGGAGACTCGAAGCCCCTTCAGGAAGTCCCAGCCCGGCAGCCCTCGGCTCAGCAGGTGCTTGGGGCACCCGGGGCTCAGGTGAGCAGATGGGCTGTGGGCGGGGAACAGCTGGTTTGGACTGGCCCATCAGTCTCCTCTTTTTTCCTCTCTGTGTTCCCCAGTCTTCGAGCGGGCAGCCGGCCACGGCGTCCACACAGTTGAGGCACCCGGCCCACCCTGTCCAGGTCACATGGCCCACTGCCCCTCCCGGAGACAGTGGGAAGGTGGAGGCAGGACACTAGTACAGCCCCGCACACAAAGCTAGTGTCTGGGCCGGGGGTGGGGGTGGGGGGTGCTGAGGGCATGGGGTCTCCGGGATGCAGCTGTGACCACCTGTGGCCACCACATCCCTTCCGCGGCTTCCCACGGGGCTTGCTCACTGTGCGCTCTGCTGTCCACATTCCTGTTGCCCAGGCAGCAGACAGGGATATCAGACACCAAGCTGCCCTGTCACTCTGGGACTGGTAGACCCCTGCTTCTGCTTTCCCACTGAGAAGTGGTCAAGGGTCTACCTGAGAAGAAACGGGGACCTCCTGTTTACCACATGGCATTGGGATGGTCATCACAGTGTGCGGGAAGCCCAGGGGGTATGGATGATCTCTGGTGGCCACGAGGCCATGGAAGGCCAGTGGCCATGGCAGGCCAGCCTGCAGTACCAGAGCATTCATCCCTGTGGAGCTGTGCTCATTCATTCCCACTGGGTGTTCTCTACTGCCCACTGCTTAACAAAGTGAGTTGTTTCTCAGGTCCTAGCAGCCAGGCTGGCAGTGGGAGAGGGTTAAAATATTAGAGCCCCTGCATCTTCAAGGCTGTGTACTGGGACAATCTGTGTCCTTCTAGTCCAAGTCTTTCTGCCTGTGACCTGTCCTCTCCTGTATTGTCCTCTCTCGTCACCTGATTTTGCTCATCTTCTATCCTCATCCCTGTGCCTTTCCCCTACACAGGTCTGCCCCCTAGATGGCAGTGTTCATCCTGCCTCCCAGGAGCAATGTCAGATGGCTCTGTGTCACCTCACACCACGGCTTCTCTCAATGTCCCTGCAATCCTGGTTGTCAGAGGGAGGCTGGAACCTGGGATGCAGTGGCAGATGCTGTTGTTCTGAACGTCTCTGGCCTGGGGTCTCTGCTCACCACATGTCTATTGGTCAGCTGCATGGACACTAGATATGGAGTCCTTGACCTTGAAGAAGAACAGAGCTGCTCTCTGTCCTGGGTCTGGTTGGGTGTTCCCAGTGCTTTGGGGGGGCAGTAACCAGGATCTGGATCTTTGGTGGTACGTACAGAGGCCCACAAGCACCTGCTCTGTGCTGTTTACCACTGGAGACCCACTGTGGATAAGGTTGGCTTGACCCACCTCACTGTGTCTCCATTTAGTCAGAGAAGAAGTTCCCCCTGTGGGTGAGCAGGGCTGACACCATTGGAGTGGAGAACTCAGATGGGCAGGCTCCAGTGGGCATGGGTCAGTTTGTGGATGCGAGTATTTGGTCACCAGCTGCGTGGGAAGGAATTTCCAGGTGAGTGAGTGGGAAGGTGGAATGTTTCGTCCCTCATGGTCAGAACACAGGACATCCTGCACGCATGGTCTCCTTTGACCAATGATTTTGTGCAGTTTCAGAACAGGTTAGTACCAAGAAGGAGTGAGAGAAAGGAGTGGTGCGAGAGCAGTTTGGTCATAAGGCGGGTCAAGAGCCAAGATGGAGCCAGGGCGCTCTGCATGTGCCCAAGGAAGGTCAGGATTGTCCAGCCCCATGGAAACTGCAGCCCTCCGTGATCCTTTCCAATAGTGGGTGTGTGCTGACTTGTGATTAAAACCGCCCTGATTGCTAGAGAGAAGGTCTGACAGAAAGGGAGAGTTCTGTGCGGTGGTGCAAACAAGGCAGTGCTGGGGGTCAGATGATGGTGGAGAGGCACAAGCTGCCATATGCAGAAGATGATGACTGTCACCTTCCCTCCTTCAGGAAGTCTCATGCCCCTGAGGATTACTGGGTGTGTTGGGGAAGTACCCAGCTCTACCAGGACACCCAATAGGCCAGGAGGGTGGCTGTGAGCTGCATTATCATCCATCCAGACTTTTAGAAACTCCACCGTTTTGCAGCGGTTTTACAACTGCACCAACCTGTGAACTTCAGCTCCTATATCATCCCTGTCTGCCTTCCAACCCCTGGCATGGAGCTGCTTCTTGGCACATCTTGTTGGATAAATGCCTGGGGAAAGCTTACTGAGGACAGTGAGTGGTTATGGTGTGGGTGTGAATGGGACTAGGATTCTAGCTCATCAAAATCTCTAGTTAGCGTGGAGGCCTATGGACCTTGTGCCTCTGTGCCTTATTTCCTGAGAACTGGACTCTTCTCATTCCTCTTGTGAAAAATGTATCCTTTTGAAAGGAGGACAAGTTACTTCAAGTTACTCAGGTCGAAGACACTGAAATTCTGGGTCCTTTGCTTTTGGGAGTCAGGAATCTGGAAATCAAAGTTTCTCTGTCTTGGGTGTAAAAACTTAACTAATAAGTAAATTGATGTAGGGTTTCTCAAAAATGCTGTTTAGGTGGCCTGAGAACTCCTCTTAGTGATGTAAGACCCACCTTCTCAGTTTGAGGATACAGTGTTGTTAGGTTCTGCAGTGACAGGGTTAACCAGGCCACATCAGTGATGCTGGGGAAACCTCTAGGCCACATCTGGTTGTGCTCAAGGGCCTGTAGGGCTTTACCTTGATGCTGAAGGAACATGTCATGCAAGAGATATAACTAGCAACGATTTTGGGAGAAGCATGTATTTCACACTTCCGTTCTCTTCTAGCCCCTTGGTTCTAGTATTTCAATTTGATGTAGATCAGACATGACTTTGTCAACTCAATTTGTCTGAGTGTTCCTCTTTCTACTGTGAAATACCTTAATTTTTCCATGGCCATAGAAGGAACATGTAAAAGTAAGAAAAAAGCTCTTGGAGAACCTCGGGGAAGAACGATGAAGACCTAAAATCATTTCAGTTCCATCACCTAAGTTTTGTTCTTCTCCTTACCTGTGTCTCCTATCTGCATCTTGGATTTGTCAGGTGAATGGAGTAATAGGGTGAATACAGGGCAAAACTTTGTGGAGGTTTTCAGTAAAATGAGAAGAAGTATAAAAATTTGCATAAACATGAACTTGTTCAGAGAAGTGTGTTTATACTTTAGTGAAATATTGATGCATAATGATTAGGGAAAAGGAAATATTTATTTATCTTTTCAATTTTTTATATTTATAAAGTTGTTCAAAATAATTTATTACATTAAATATTTCAACACCAATCCCACCACCATGTACCTTCCCGCCACCATTATTTTGAATTATATCTTTAACTTTATATTTTTATATCTTTATATCTTTATGGGCTGGAGCGATAGCACAGTGGGTAGGGCGTTTGCCTTGCACACAGCCAATATGGCCGACCCGAGTTCGATTCCTCTACCCCTCTCAGAGAGCCCGTTAAGCTACCGAAAGTATCTTGCCCATATGGCAAAGCCTGGCAAGGTTCCTGTGATGTATTCGATATGCCAAACACAGTAACAAGTTTCACAATGAAGGCGTTACTGGGCCCGCTCGAGCAAATCGATGAACAACCGGAGGACCGTGGACCATGATATCTTTATATTTATCTTTCTTTTTTTCTGTCTGTCTGTCTTTTTCTTTCTCGGTCTCACCCAGCAATGCTCAGGGGGTTGCTACTGGCTCAGCACTCAGGAATTATTTCTGGGGATGCTCAGGGGACCATATGGGATGCTGTGAATCAAACGTGGGTCGGATGCATGCAAGACAAACGCTTTACCTGCTGAGCTATTGCTCCAGCTCCCCAACTGCCTTTATTTCTAAAGTCATTATTTGGTACACTGCTTCTCTTCAAAGGTGCTACAGGCATTTCAGACAGACCATATCATCCGGAAATGGCGTACAAAAGCATTCCAGATTCTTGCCTGAATCAGTGGCAGGAACACTTCCTTCCTCGTAACCAGCCCCCAACTATACATGCACATGCACGCACACACACACACACACACACACACACACACAAACACACACACATGCTCGCAGACACACTCATACTCTCACTCAGTCATAGAAGCTTATGCTGCGCTTGTCTTGAGGTCCAGGACCATGCCACAGACTTATCATTAGTCAGCCTATAGAATTTCAGACAATCAGCTTCTGACTTTTATGGGCTTAGCTGTGACCAGGTGGCCTCACCTCCAGTGCTCCCATGCCAGCCCGCCATCATAAACATCCTTCTGCCCATTACTTCCTCTCCCCGTCTCCTTTCTCTCTAGAAACTTCTTTGTTTTCACTGGGTCTGAAAGTTAGAGTTGTCATTTCTTCGTGATTGCTTGCCTTAGGAAATCACTTTTACATTTGAGCAAAATCTGTTAATTGTCTTTGGATAACTAATTAGTAGTGGTACTTTGGAATCATATGGAGTTTCTGTATTAATTTTTTAAGGACTGCATATCATTATCCCTAGCAACTACACTAATTTCATTCCCAGTACCAGAGCCCTTTTCTCCACATCCCTGCCAACAATCATTTCTTCTTGAACCATTTTCCCAACCATGAGCCATTTCCCTAGTTATAAGTAATTTTGAATTTTTTAATGTGTCTGTTCGCCATCTTTGAGGAAGTGTCTGTTTATGTCTTTTGAATAATTTTTACTGTATTTTTTCTGCTTTTTGGTTATATGAGTTAATATATTCTGGGTATTAATCCTTCCTTAGGCATGATGTTCAAAGAGCTTTTGCCTATTGCTCAGTTGCTTTTATTTGTTTGTTTGTTTATTTGTGTCCATTGTAGTTTCCTTTTCTTTATAAATGCGTTTAGTTTTATGTTGTCCCATTCTATTAGATAACATTGGGTGTCCTTGCTCCTCCTGCAGAGAGATTAGGTTTTTTGAACTGCTCCCACAACAGTGCCCCTGAGGCATACCCAATTCCATCAAGCACCAATAATCCTATATTACTTTTCTCTTTCCTTCATGCCATTTGCAAGGATTATTTAGCAATGTCCATTTTGTATAGACACAGAAAGACAGTTGATGGCTATGCTTTGTAACATGGAAGTTAATTGGCTCCAAAATAATATTTACTCCTGGTCATCCATATTTACTTGACTTAAGCCTCAGTTTCACTTGGTTCCTAGCTCTCCAAAAGCAGGATCCTGACGAAGGGATTGGATGGGCCCAGGGTAAGCTGAAAACTACCCTGGCATTGGAAAGAGACAGGCTAAGTGTATGAAGTATAATAAGTTAAGAGCATCATCAGGGAAAAGACTCTGTCATGACCCAAGAAGAAGTTACTGAATAAGGACCCTGCTGAGGTTAGGATCAACTAGCCTGGCCTGAGGACTGTGGTTTGGAATATATAGCAAGATGTCCCAGGAAGATCCAACCTTTAAGCTTAACATAGTTCTTACTGTGTTCATACAAAACTGACTAGAAATTTTATAAGAAGTTACTATGGTTGTTTAAATGGATTACTTACTAGCTGAGAAAAGGAGAAAGCAATACACCCTAAATGCAATCCCGTCCTTGTACAGCTCTCCTAGTAATCTGGAGTGCTCCTAGTTATCTGGAGTGCTGAACCCTCAGATGAGATTTTGTCCTTGAGTTAATCTCCTAGAACATCCCCTGAATGACTAGCTTTATCTCTGTTTGATGTTCTGATATTCTTCAACCCCTCCTATGTGTACCCCCATCCTTCATGATTTCTATATTACTATACTGTAAGGTGAAAGAAGGGTCTAGGAGGATGAGATTTTGTCCTTGAGTTAATCTCCTGGAACATCCCCTGAATGACTAGCTTTATCTCTGTTTGATGTTCTGATATTGTTCAACCCCTCCTATGTGTACCCCCATCCTTCATGATTTCCATATTACTATACTGTAAGGTGAAGAAGGGTCTAGGAGGATGACAAGGAATCCAAGGACGATGACTGGATGTAGAGGACTTTGAGATCTATGAGGAGACTAGGATGACAGAACTATGATGACTGGGACTACGAGCAAATGTACAACGATGGTTTTGCAGTAAGGAAAGAGATCAGACTACACTGGGGAGGAGAGAGAAATAAACTGGCTACTGACAAGTCTGGGGCCCAGTTCCCCTGTTCCCGCAATTCTTTGTCCATCTCTTGCTGTCATCTAGCTTGAAAGGTGGCTCTCAGCCACCAAACACTTGAGTCCCACATATGTGCCCACTCCTTTATTTGGAAACTCACACCATTCATGTATTCTTGATTGCTTTTCCCTCCCCACTGGAGATGTGTCTGAATGTATCCCTAATGTTGAAATCCCAGAATATACCCCCTAACTTTTCTTCTGTGTGTTTTATGATTTTATAGACAACATTTCTCTGTATGTGTTTCTCTGTGTGCTTGGGCCATTTCTCAGAAATTTCAGGGAAATTTCTGACTCTGGGGGTGAGAGTGTCATTCCTTTAGCTTTAAGGGGACCTGCAGTGTCGGATAGTGACCTTTACTCCTGCATGCAGAACATATGCTCAGCACTTTGACCCAACAGTCTCTCTGACCCAAGATCCTTATGTCCAGGCAATATCTCCAGACAGTTCTCCCTGCCCCATGCTCTATATGATTTAGTGTCCACACAACTTTATGAGGGTTTGCTGGAAGACTTCAATGCATCATGGTCTGAAAAGTTAGTGGATACAATTTCTATCTTCCTGATTCTATTGAGGTGTGTTTTGGGACCCAGCACATAGTCTATCTTGGAAAATGTTCCATGTGCACATTTGCAGAAAAGAATGTGTATTTACATTTTGGGGGATGGAAAGGCCTGTATACATCTATTAGCCCTCTCTCTTCCATTTCTTCCTTCAAAGCCTTTCTTCAAAGCCATTCTTCCTCCAAAGGCATTCTTTCATGCCTTCCTTCTGAGTTTTAATCTTGTTGATCTACCCAGAGGTGATAAGATGGTGTTGAATTCTCTAGCTACTATTGTTTTGCTACCAATATCCTCCTTAAAGTTCCCAAGAAGTTGTTTTAAGTGTTTTGGTGGTCCCTCATTGGATGTGTATATGTTTAGGAGCATGATTTTCTTCCTGCCGTACATATTCCTTGATTATTTAAAAAAATGGCCTTTCTTGTCCCCTAAAATCTTTTTCAGCCTAAAATCTTTGTTGTTGGATATTAGTATGGCCACCCTGGATTCTTTGAGGGAGTTGTTTGCTTGAAGGATTGTTTTCTATCTTTTGACTTTGAGTCTGTGTTTGCGCTGGCTGTTCAGATACGTTTCCTGTAGGTAGCAGAATGTTTGGTTCAGTTTCTTAATTCATTTTGCCACTCTGTGTCTCTTAGTTGACATTGAGAAAGATTATTTTATGGGGTTTTGTGCCATCTTTCTATAGAGGTCTTTTGTGCTTGTAGGGATTTGTCTTGTCTTACAGTAGCCCCTTTAGTCCTTCTTTTAAGATTGGTTTTGAGTCTACGAAGTTCCTGAGTTGTTGTTTATTCATGAAATAGTGCATTATTCCTTTGAGTATCATTTTCCTCCTTTCCAGAGGGGCTTGAATTTTGGTGTCAGCTAAATAAATTCTCCCTATAATTTCATCTCCCTACTGAATTTTCTTCACATTATTTTCTAGGTTTAGCTCTAAAATAATCCTTTTTATTTTACTTACATTTTTATCTCTGAACTAAATATATTCTCCTGTATTTTTGTTGTCTAAAGGTATTAATGCGATGGCAGAGGAGTACTGGAAGCCAGGTGGGAGGGTAACAGGGAAGATGGTGGGTCTGTCATTGGATGGTGGAAAAGGAAGATATATTGGCTGATCGGGAATTTCTATGAGAATGATGGGAGAATGGATGGATAGATGGACAAAGGTGAATTGATAACCAAGGGATAGGAGGGTGTGTGAGTGAATGTACACGAGGAGAGAGAGGCCAAAGGAAGGGTGACTGCTGATCTGGAAGGACGGGAGAAAACTGACTCATGGAGAATGAATGGATCTTGAAAGGGGAGTTGTGCTGGTGATTGGTTCTGCTCTGTGTGTTGCATGCATTGGTGGGGGAATTTGACACTTTTTGTGTTTAATAACAGGGCTGGGTATTTATTTATGGGAGAGAGATGAACAAAGTAAGATAAGTTAGGAGGCATAGGGAAACAGGAGGAGGCTTTTCTTGCTGGTGGGTAGGGGGCTGAGGCAGTGCTGAGGCTCAGCTGGGCTGAGAAATCTTGTTCTTTGGGAGTACTAGAGAGTGGCAGAGTGAGGTGGGGGTAACTGAAATGCCAAAAGCCTCCTCTGTCCTTTGAGAGCCGGAGACTGGTAGTGAGTTGGAGGCTACAAGGACTCCTGGTGGGATTTTTAGGGAAAAGGATGATTGTCACATTCCCACTCTCCAAGATTAGCCCAGCTCTCAGGCACCAGGGAAACTGTGACAGCTCACCTCAAAGTAGGTGACTAACATAGTGGAACTGTGTTATGATTTTTGGGTCACACCCAGCGATGAACAGGGGTTACTCCTGGCTCATGCACTCAGGAATTACTCCTGGCAGTGTTCAGGGGACCATATGGGATGTGGGAATCAAACCCGGATTGGCCACATGCAAGGCAAATGCCCTACCCGCTATACTATCGCTCCGGCCCCTGGAAATGCATTATGATTTTGCTGGAAGTGAAAGTCTGAAATCGAGGTGCAGCCTCTGGTTCCTTTGGATGGTGTATGGCACATGGTCGCCTTGGCTATTCCAGCTTCCAGATGCTGGACCCATTCCTGGCCAAGTACCCCTTCTGGCATACTCAGGGAACAAATCTGAGTCTTCCTCTGTCACCACATCTGTTCTCTCACCTAAATCTCCTGCCTCCTTCAGCTGAAAGACGCTTACAGAGTGGAGTATCCTGAGTGGCAAGGGAAGAGAAACTGGGGGAGAGGAACTGGCTGGGGAGAGGGGACTGGAGTCATGGCTGGGGTGGGCAATGGACCCTCTGTTGCTGGTGTGGTGGAGGGACACTGTGTCCATGGACCGCTACCACTGTAGCAGTGGGCAGTGCTGAAAGGAGGTAAAGGGATACGCATGATACCCTTTCAGTAACAGTATTGCAAACCATACTGCCTAAAAGGGAAATGAGACGGGGTGGGGGGAGACAGACAGACAGACAGACAGGTGCTCTGGTCTGGTGTGTAGGACACTGTGTCCATGGTCCCCTATCACTGTAGCAGTGGACAGTGAGCAGTGGGCAGTGTGTGGTCTGGTGCTGGTGTGTAGGACTCTGTGTCTATGGGCCCCTATCACTATAGCAGAGGGCAGTGGGCACTCTGGTGCTGGTGTGCTAGAGGGACATTTTGTCCATGGAACCCTATCGCAATAGCATTAGAAATCATGGAACCAAATGTTTTAGAAATATAAAGAATTGCTCATGGCGCCCCCAGATCTCCTGAGCATCATATGGGTAGTCTCCCCAATCCCAAGAGAGGAATCAGTCCAGTGGTTTCACATGCATACTGAGGGGCGCAAAGGCCATGTGATGCACATGCACAGTCCAGCACCACTGCCAGGGTGTGTCCTGTCCTCTTGCAGGCCCAGCAGCCAACATAGCCTTCCTTGGGAACATAGCCAAGGTGCCCTGGGCCTCTGCCCAGGCGCAGCACCCACAGAGGGGGCAGTCCTGTATGGGGCAGCAGACAGGCACCTTCTGAGGCAATAAGGCCCCAGGAGGCCCCAGATGTCTCCCAGGGTTTAGCAGCAATGTAGGGTAAACTCACAGGGTTGGTCCCTGGCACAGTGAACGTTCACTGGAGCATTCAAGAGTGACTCCTCAGTACAGAGCCAAGAGGAGCCCAAGCACTTCTGGGTGTGACTCAACTGCCCCCAAATTGTTTTAATATTTCTTTGTTTTAATATTGCTTTGGGGGAATATGTTATTCACTTCCATCTCCACTAATGTGTCCAAACACCAACCGCCACTGATTTTTGTCATGTCTAGTCTGTCCCTTTCCTCTCTACAATGTAATTTTATATAAAAATTTATATAAATTATAAATTAGCTGTTGATATTTTTTCATACATGATTATATTAGGATTCTTTATTTCCTCAGAAGGTCTTTGCTGTCTCCTTGCCGAGAGCCCTTCCTCACCAAGCACACACCTTTAAACACTGATGATTCAGCCTGCTGGAGCATGCCTAAAGGGAACTTCCCCCTGGAAGCAGCCCCATTACCTGCCTGATTTGGAACACAGTTTCTCAAGAGACCCCAGAAGCAGTGGCTCGAGCCAGGCCCCACCAAGAATGAAAGCCTTGCCTTGAGTGCAGATCCAGCTTCTCACATAAATGGAGATTTGTTATTGTTTGTTTTGTTTTGGAGTCACACTCAGTTGTGCTCAGAGCTTAGTCCTGGCTCAGAGATAACTCCTGACAGTGCTCAGGGAGCCACATAGGATACCTGAAGTGGAGCCTGGGTTCAACATGTGCACAGTAAGTGTCCTACATGCTATACTATTTCTTCAGGCCCCCACTTAGGTATTTAAAATAAACAGTTCCTTCTGTTTTTACTCCAGACAGCATCCTAATGCCTGTTGGCTCTCGAAGAGAGATGTGTGTGTACACAGGACAGGAGACGTCGCAGGGCAAGAGACTCAGGAAGAGGGTGTCCATCAAAATCCTAGCTTCAAGGTATCTTATCCACACCAATAATTCGGCATTGATTACAGTCAGGTGATCTATGCTTATTTAACAGTCTGTATCCAAAGGGGTTTTGCTGAGGGGATTTAATGTTCCTTTTTTATACATGTTTTTATCCTCCATTGTCAGATATAAATCAAGGGGCTAACTCAGATCTGGCTATTTCATGCTGAAGAAGATCACAATGAAAGAAGTGTGAACAGAATTAATTGATCTGGTGAGGAAAATATCCCTTCAACTGTAAACTACATTCTATCTTCAGAATCCCTGCCATGAAATTCACCTTCAGTCCAAGACATATTTTGCTTTTGCTCTTTCATTTTTGAGGGGCCACACTGGTTGATGTTCAGGGCTTACTCCTGGTGAGACCAGATGGGGTTATGGTGACTGAACCCAGATCAGTCTTTCTGCTCTAACATCTCTCCAGAAACTCCAAGACACAGTGGCAAGTTTTTATTTCTCTACTGTCATATCTTTCAAAATTCTTCAGAAGCTCCATAACTCAAAGCTGTTTCGTCCAATTATTTTAGAAAATCCTTTTAACAACCCATGCCAAAGGTTTAATCTAATCTTACCTAATAGTCTCAACTGAATAATCGCCACCTACTTAACTTCAATTTTCAACATTAAACATAGCCAAACCTATACCTTCACTATAACAGAACACTAGTCATAAGCCTAACCAAAGGCTTGACCTAACCTTATCTATTAGCCTTAAGTGAACAATCTCCCTATACTTAACTCTCATCAAGTAATTGTGGGTGGAGTGATAGCACAGTAGATAGGGCGTTTACCTTACATGTGGCTGACCCAGGTTCGATTCCTCCGTCCCTCTCAAAGAGCCCAGCAAGCTACTGAGAGTATCCTACCTGCATGGCAGAGCTTGGCAAGCTACCCATGGCATATACTATTTTCCCAAAACAGTAACAAGTCTCACAATGGAAATGTTACATATGCCCTCTCGGGCGATGAACAACTGGAGGATAGTGCTACAGTGCTTGTACTTGTACAAGTAGCCCAGTCTATATCCTTACTCTAACAGAACCCAAACCCTAATAACAGTAAACCAAAAACAGCAAAGCCTCATTCTTATAATCCCCAACCTAGAGCCTGGGCATAAACTTACCTATTAGCCCCAACTGAACAATCTCCCTAGACTTTACTTAATTTTCAGTTTTAAAAGCAGTCAAACCCTTATCAAACAAAACTTTAATCCAAACCCAAACCTGAATGCAATCCACATTCTTTTAGTAACCCACACCAAAGGCTCTGCCTAATTAGCCTCAAATGAACCAACACTCTTTCTCTAATAACCCCAACCACGTCCTAATTCACATTGCTATAATATCCCATACCAAATACTTGGCCTAAATTTACCTGTTGTCCTCAGATGAACAATTGCCCTATGTATTATTTTCTCTTTTCAACTTTAAACATAGTCAAACCAATACTTACTTTACAGCACCCTACCCTACGCTAATTCACATTGTTTTATTCTTTTTTTTTATTGGATCACCATTAGATATAGGTACAAAGCTGTTTATGATTTGGTTTTAGTCATACAATGTTCCACACCCATCCCTTCACCAGTGCACATTTCCGACAACCAATGTCCCCAATTTCTCTCCTGTAGGAGAACATTGGTTTGCCTTTCCTTCCCAGCCACAGGGAGATTGGGGTTGTTGATTGCTCCCTTAACCTGTCGATTACCTTTGCCTCCTGATCAGACTCTGCTGACTTGTAAATATTGTTTTTCTCTCTTAATGTCCTTTGCGTAGTTAGCTACCTCAGAGCAATGGCTTTTTGTATGGACACAGGAAGACAGTTAAAAAGACATGCTTTTGTAACTTGGGAGTTGATTGACTCCAGATAATATTACCTCGTAGACATCTGCTCTCTCAACTTAAGCCTCAGTTGCCCTTACAGACTAGATCCCCCAAATCATGGCCCCAATGAGGGACTGGATGGACCCAGGGCAAGCGGTGAGTTACCCTGGCATCAAAGTGGGCCTGGCCAAAGTTGCCTAACACTAAACTATAAGTTAAGAATATGGTCTTGGACAAATTCTGTCATGATCCAAAAGTAATAACTAGATTTCGGTCCTGCTGGGGTTAGGAATGATTGATCCAGCCTGAGCACTGTAGTATGAGTCTGTGGTGAGATGTCCCCAGGAGAGTTGTCCTACAAGCCTAATTGTGTCTATTACTGTGTCCTTACAGAATGGCAATGATTAGGAAGTTTGATTAAGATGTTAATTAACTTTCTGGTCTAAGGAGAGGAGAAACACACCTTAAATGCTGTTTTGCCCTGGTGGGCTTCATGTGGTCAGAAAGGCGTGAAAAACATGTTGATTGTACCTGGGATGGGGGGACACACGGTTTGGGAGGTTTGGTTGGAGAAGAGGTGGTAATAAATGTGGTTGCAGAGAGTTGATGAAAAAAGAAAGAGAGGTAGAGTCGGAGAGAGGCAGAGTTGGAGATGTGGGCAGAGCAAGAGACAGAGTTAGGAGCAAGGGTTGGAGAGAGAATTGTGGAGTGTGTTAAAGAGAGGTTGGAGAGAGTTGTGGGCAAATTCGGGAGAGATTCATGGACACAGTGGTGGATAGAGTTTGGGAGAGACAAGAGATGGAATAAGGCAACTGATTATCAACCAGCTTGGCCCTCGTTTCTCCTATGTCGGCCTCAGTCAAAGGTCATCCCAGGTGGGGAAGCGGTTCAAGAGCACTGAACAGCCAGAGAGAGCCACCAGGAGAGCCCATGAACATCCGCTAATCTGTGATCATTTCTAGAGACACCAGGGTAAAAGGAGTTTCAACAGTCAGGGAAAGGAGCTTAGGGAGGAGCCCTGGAGAGGAGAGCACAGGGAGGAGTCAAGGGCAGAAGAGCACATTGGAGCCCTGAGTGACAGCAGGGCAGGCTGCCTACCAGGTGTGGGGTAGCCTGGGAAGGAACCCACTGCTCACTGCCTGTCTGAGGACAGGCAGCGGGGTCTGCCCCAGTAACCTGCGTCTGCACGGTGACCGGGATCTGCACTGTGACTGGATTCTACACTGGGTGACCGTGGGCTGCACCGGGTGACCCTGGTCTACACAGTGACCAGGGTCTACACTGGGAGACCCGCGACTGGAGCTGGACTAGAGGAAGCCGCGCTGGGACCCCTGAGTTCGACCCGCACCGCCTCCTCACTCAGGGCCGCACCCTCAGCTCCCCTCCTGCAACCGCCCGCGTGCCTGGGGTCTTGCAGAGACCCCCGCAGGATGTGCAGACACCGGAGGCAGGTCTTACTCAGTCGGGAGCGAGTGGAGTCGGAGCGACACAGCCTGGCTCACCCTGCACCAGCAGCAGGACTGGAGGAGGCGGTGAGGGGCGGTACCAGCACTGCGCCTGCGCACTCGGAACAACGCGCCTAGCGTTTCAAGCCCAACACATGATCCCCCAATTACCACCAGAGGGCGTTGCGGAGCCAGGAGTAATCCAGACCTCCACCAGGGATTTCCCAAAATGTCACATATTTCCATTCATATTAAATTGCTTGTATTGGGAAGCTGCGGTTGGGGGGGCCGAATTTCCCTTCTAGCACTACATTCTAATGTCAGAATGTATTTTAATGACTTTTGCCACTATCGTCTAAAGCAACAGGGTTCAGGACTGGACAGATAATTCAATGGGTAGGGATCTTCCCTTGTACATGCAGACCCGAGGTCCATGTGGACCCGAGATCCATGTCTGGAATCCCATATGGTCGCTGAGTCCACCAAGAGTAATCCCTGAGCAAAGCCATGTGTGAACCAAAATCCAAACTATAAAGAGCAGGAGGTAGGATGCTTGCCTTCACGCTGCAGATCCAGTTCAGATCCACAGCACCACCTGTGTTCCATGAGAGCCAGAAAAATAGGAGCACTGTTGGACGTGGTCAAATTGACCCCCCACCCAAATACTATTGATTCAGGTGCAGCAGAAGAGGCGGCGGTGGGTTTCTATGTTCATTCGCAAATCCGGGTTCTTCAATATTTTCAAGAATGAAAATGTTAAATACTAAAGATTCTCAGGCTAGAGTGATAGCACAGTGGTAGGGCGTTTGCCTTGCACCCAACATGGCCGACCCGAGTTCGATTCCTCCGACCCTCTCCAGAGCCCGGCAAGCTACCGAGAGTATCTCCCGGCATGTCAGATCCTGGCATGCTAACGGTGGCGTATTCTATATGCCAAACACAGTAACAACAAGTCTCATGATGGAGACGTTACTGGGCCCGCTAGAGCAAATCAATGAACAACGGGAGGACAATGACCATGAAAGATTGTCAGAGTCAGAAAGTAGAAATTTTATTGATAAGTAGAAGAGAAAGGAATAGGAGAGTCCCAAAGTGGGAGGGAACTTAGTGTGGGCCTATGTCTCTTTTTGTGAGACTTTTACAGAAAAACCAGGTCTTTGTGTGACAGAGAATGCAGGGAATCTACAGGGTGGTCATGCTGGTTTATCTTTCGGGTCATCTGCCTCAGGTATTGTTCATTATCTTAGCCTTGTGACTCCTAATTCTAGGACAGGAGAATATGGTCCTGGGGATCTCCAGGAATGTTTAAGATTTGAACTTGCAGATGAGGTGGAGTAGATCAATGGGGGAAATGGAACTGCTGGTGAGGGGAACAGTGGACACGCCTCTTGTTGGCAAGGGGAAACTGAGGCTTCCTCTTTTACTATCAAATGATGACATATTCAAGAAGGTGTTTCTTGGTTACATGAAACACGTTATTAAGTTTTTCAACTTTGTTTATATCTATCTAAGTTACAGGATATATCAGTTTGGACTCATTAGTGAGTGAGAAGCAGACTGTCACTATGTATTTGGTGAATGAAAGCTCAATTGAGTCACTTAACACTCTTCTATTCTACTAGATTTTATCAGTTTTTCCTTTAACGTTTTCTCATTTATTGGTTATTATTTATCTATACAACCTCTGAAATGTAATTAATGAAAGAAACATTATGGTAGGGCTGGAGCAATAGTACAATGGGTTGAGCACTTTTCTTATATGCAACCGAACCAGGTTCGATCCCTGGCACTCCATATGTTCCCTTCAACCTGGCCAAGACTGATATGTGAGTACAGATCTGAGAGTAATTTCTGAGTTACTTCGAGGTGTGGCCCCTGAAACAAACCAAAAAAAAAAGAATTTTTATGGATCAGTAATATAATGGACTGAGTGCATGCAAGAGTCTCAAGTTTAATCCCCGAACAGATCCCAGGCCCCCCAAGCACTACCAGGAATAATGTTGAAAAACAAAACAAAATAATTCCATCAAACTCAAAATTATTTATTATGATGTGGATTCTGTCTTATCTGGAATGAGAGGCTATGTGTTAGATTACATCCAGGGGATCTTCCACTGGGTGCAGTTATCACTGCACCATAGTAGAGCTCTAGCCAGAGGCAGTAGAGATTTGCTTAAACAATGGATTATTTTGTAGACATGTGAAACGGTGATATTTCTGAACAATTTCTCAGAGTGGAGCTTAATTTATCTGAGTTAGATGACCAGATACGTAAAATTTAACACAGATCAAGGTGAAACTTACCATCTCCTTTCCAAGTTCACTGCCTTAGCAGTGGTAGGTTGGTGTGTGGGTTTGAAGTAGAGCATTAATCACCTTTTGGGTTACTAATTGTTTTTTTCCATCTTTAGTGTTTTGCCTTTCTGACCCTGGCTAATTTGAATTGTATTTACTAATGTGATTGTGTAGTTTCCCCATCTTAGTGGGAACATTTGCTTTTGTTTCAATATCTCAGCTGTGCTCCTGTTCTTTCCTCCACCTAAACATTTTCTAAGAAGTATAACTTCACCATAGGAATGAAGCGTTAGTTAACTCTCTCATCCTTCTAAAGGCTGTTCAATTTCTCTGACTCCTTGTAATCCATAAGTAACCCTTTGCAGTGCATCCACATAAGATATAGTTCTGAACTCTGGAGTACTGTTTGTGGCTGACTTTACAGCCATATATTTCTGCGTCAGGTGAACTTGATCTGACACCATTTAATAATATCTAAGCCATTTTGGGGGTTTGATGGTGGTGGAAGGAAGTACAGTAACGTTCTACATGCTAAACGTGAACATTAACAATTATAAAAAGCAATAATCAAATAATAACACGCATATTCGGGGTGTGTGTGTGTGTGTGTGTGTGTGTGTGTGTGTGTGTGTGTATGTATGCTGATGCCCAGGCATTGTTTTAGCAGAAGAGAAGTGTTTCATTTCTGGCTGCATTTTCTCCCAGTAGCCAGAGTGAAAGTGAACAAAAAGCGGGAGTACAACTTAGCTTTCAGAATGATATGTTCATGGTTTTATCCTGTTTTAACTGTTTTAAAATGAGTCTCACTCAGTATTGTGAAAAAATCAAGTTTCTCTGATGAACTCATTCTAAGGATATTTCTTGGGGATACGGGGGCATGTATGTTGCTACTACCTCCCAAATGGGGCTCTGAAGATCTGGGACCCTTCTTGGCATTTCCTGGACAGCTGGGCATGAAGTTCATTTCAGGATGCTGTTTGGGCCCGAGAGTTTGGCGAGGCAACTCTGTTGGTAGTCAAGGGCCTCCGAGACCAGAATTTATAGGTCCCAGGGATGAAGCTGGAGATGGTTGGGGAACTTTGTGATGTCAGGGATCAAACCAAGTTTGCTTTCATGCAAGGCTTGCACCTTAATCCATGTACTGTACCCTAAACCCTATTCTAAGAATCCTTAGATTTATTAATACGATTTAAATCGTATTTTTAATTATTAAAAATACCCTTCCCCCCCTAACTTCTGAAAGTCTTATATACTGATTGGAAAAGGTAGAACATATTGAAAATTATATGAAAGTCAAAAAAGATCTATAAATCACCTAGATAATTGCTGTTAATTGAACTTTTATTTCTAACTAGTCTTCCATATTTTTGCACTTTGTAACTTTAAAGTGTTTGAAGAGAGACGCCTGCAGAAAAGTAGCTCTGAGACTCAGTCTTTTCCTCTTCACTGCTCACACTGCACTGATCTCGTCCCAAATCCAGCAACATGAAGAAACAACGCAAATCACCACCACATGGGGAGAACAAGAAAAATAATGCAGAAGAGTCTGTCAATACTGTTCACCTAAGGGACCTCTCAGACAAAGAATTCAGATATGAAGTCTTGAAAATGTTCAATCAACTCAACCAGATAGTTGGACCGATATCCATTAACATGACAGAAAAAAATGACAAATTACGCTAGGAAATGAGAGCAGAAATGTCATGAATAAAAGATTCCGTAGATGAAGTGAAAAACTCAGTCTCGTCTCTCAACAATAGAATGACCGCAGCTGAAGAGAGAATCAGTGAGCTGGAAGATCAGCTGCACCAAGCCAACAGGCAACAACACAAAGTGGCAAGGCACCTCAAATTAGCTCTACAGAGAATCAGAGTCCTAGGAGATGATTACAAGAGGAACAACATTAGAATCATTGGACTACCAGAAGCTCAGGGAAACAATCCAAATGAAAAAAAAACACGGTGAAACAAATCATTCCTGATGTATTCCCAGAGCTCCACAATGCAGCCATTCAGGTTCAAGGAGCCCAAAGGGTACCAGCTAAAAGAGACCCTAACAAAAACACTACAAGACATATCATAGTTAGAATGATTGATGCTCCTGATAGAGATACAATACTGCAAACAGCAAGGTCAAAGAAGAAAATCACATAAAAAGGAGAACCCCATAGATTCACAGCAGATCCATCAGAGGAGACCCTCCAAGCCCTAAGGCAGTGGCAAGATATAGTGAAAAAAAAAACTCACTGAAATGAATGCTTCACCAAGAATACTCTATCCAGCTAAACTCTCACTCAAAATTCAAGGAGTGGTACAGTATTTTCTTGACAAACAACAGCTCAGGAACTTCAGAGACTCAAAACCAAACGTAAAATAAGGGCTAAAGGGGCTACTATAAGACAAGACAAACTCTACATCCACAATATACCCTTACAGAAAGATGACACAAAACTCCATAACAATAATCTCTCTCAATGTCAACGGTCTAAATTCACCACTTAAGAGACACAGAGTGGCAAAATGGGTTCAGAGACAGAACCCAACATTCTGCTGCCTACAAGAAACTCATCTCAACAGCCAGAGCAAACACAGACTCAATGTCAAAGGATGGAAAACAATCCTGCAAGCAAACAGTTCCCTCAGAAAAGCTGGGGTGGCCATACTAGTATCTGATAGCATTACTTTTGCATTGAAAAAGATTAGAAGAGACAATGAAGGCTATTTTCTCTTCATCAAGGGACGCAGATAACAGGAAGAAATCACACTCTTAAATGCATATGCACCTAATGAGGGAGCAGCTAAATATTTAAAACAACTGCTAACAGATTTTAAGGAGGACATTTCTAGCAACACAATAGTAGCTGGAGATTTCAACATCATCTTATCACCTCTGATAGATCAACAAGAACAAAACTCAGCAAGGAAACGTTGGCTTTGAAAGAAGAAATAGAAGAGAGAGGGCGTATAGACCTGCACAGGGCTTTCTACACAAAAAAGAAAGAATACACATTCTTCTCCAGTGCGCATGGAACATTTTCAAAATAGAACATGTCCTAGGCCACAAAACATACCTAAATAGAATCAGGAAGATAGAAATAGTATCAACAATCTTTTCAGACCACGATGCACTGAGAATAGGAGTGAATCACACACAGATACGGAGAACCAAATCAAACACCGGAAACTAAAAAACTCAGTGCTTCAAAACGAGTGGATCAGGAGGGAAGTCAAGGATGAAATCAAAAGATACTTGGAAACAAATGAGAATGAAGACACGAGCTACGAAAACTTATGGGATGCAGCAAAAACCGTTTGAAGGGGAAAATATATAGCTGTGCAAGCATATCTCAGGACAGAAGAAAAGATGCACATAAACAACCAGACTTCACAGCTCAAGATGTTAGAAAAGGATCAACAGGAGGAGCGGAAATTGTGCAGAAGGAAAGAGACTATAAAACTTGGAGCAGAAATCAAAGACGTGGAAACAAACAAACAAACAAAAAAACCAAATCGAAAGATCATTGAAACCAAGAGATGGTTATTCGAGAAAATAAATAAGATAGAAAAACCACTAGCAACACTCACAAAGAAACAGAGAGAGAACCCTAATAAATCAAATCAGAAATAAGAATGGGGATATCACAACAGAAACCAAAGAAATTTAAAAGATCATCAGAGACTACTTTAAAAGTCTGTATGGCACGAAACAAGAGAACCTAGAAGAAATGGATAAATTCCTGGATTCCTATTATCCCCCAAGGCTGAATCAAGAAGATACAGTGTACCAGAATAGACCTACTCACATCAAGGAAATTGAAACTATAATCAAAATTCTTCCCAAAATCAAAAGCCCAGGTCCAGATGGATTCAATAGCCAATTTTTCCAAACATTTAAAGAGGACCTATTGTAGGTTCTTCTCAAGATTTTCCAGGAAATTGAAAAAACAGAAACTCTCCCAAACAGTTTCTATGAAGCCCATATCTCTCTAATACCAAAAGGAAACAAAGACACCACAAGAAAAAGAAAACTCAGGCCGATATTCCTGATGAACACGGATACGAAGATACTCAACAAATTAGAAGCAAATAGAATTCAACAACTCATTAAAAAGATCATACATGACCAAGTGGGATTCATCCCAGGGATGCAAGGACGGTTCAACATTCGGAAATCCGTCAACATAATCCATCATATCAATAAAAGAAAATATGAAAATCATATGATCATATCGATAGATGCAGAGAAAGCATTTGACAAGATCCAGCAACCGTTTATGACGAAAACCCTCACCAAAATGGGGATAGCGGGGACTTTCCTCAAGATAGTTAAAGCCATCTACCACAAACCTACAGGAAACATCATCCTCAATGGGGAAAAACTGAGAACCTTCCCGCTAAGATCAGGGACGAGACAAAGATGCCCAATCTATCCACTACTGATCAAGATAGTACTGGAAGTACTTGCAATAGCGATTAAAAATATTAAGGGCATCCAGGTAGGGAAGGAAGAAATCAAGCTCTCACTATTTACAGCTGATATGATACTGTACTTAGAGAATCCTAAAACTGCTACCAAGAAACTCCTTGAAACAATAGACTTGTATAGTAAAGTTGGAGGCTATAAAATCAATACACAAAATTTCATGCTTTCCTATACGCATATAGTGAAAGAGAAGAAAGTGACATAAAGAAGACAATCCCATTCACAATTGTACCCCAGAAAATCAAGTACCTAGGAATCAGGTTAACTAGCGAAGTAAAGGACCTGTACAAAGAAAACTACAAAATGCTTCTTCAGGAAATAAAAGAGGGCATGAGGAAATGGAAAAATATCCCCTGCTCCTCTTTACAATAGCCAGAAACTGGAAGAAACCTGAGTGCTCAAGAACAGATGACTGGTTAAAGAAACTTTGGTACATCTACACAGTGGAATACTATGTAGCTGTTAGAAAAGATGAAGTCATGAAATTTACATACGTGGTACAACATGGAAAGTATCATGCTAAGCGAAATGAGTCAGAAAGAGAGGGACAGACATAGAAAGATTGTATTCATCTGGGGGATATAAAGTAACAAAATATGAGATTAATACCCATGAATAGCTGAGATCAGCACCAGGAAGATTACTCCATAGCTTAGAGGCCAGCCAGGTATTCTAGGGGAAAGGGCAGTTCAGATAGAGAAGGGAGCACCAAATAAAGGGTGTTTGGAGGATCCTCCCAGGAGGGGAGATGCATGTTCAAAGTAGAGTAAGGACTGAACATGTTTGACACTCAATGCCTCTTCTGCAGACCACAACACCCAAAAGGAGAGAGAGAAAAAAAGGGAATGCCCTGCCACAGATTCAGGGTGGGATGGGGGGAATGGAGGTGGGAGGGATACTGGGATTCATAGTGGTGGAAAATGGGCACTGGTGGAGGGATGGGTATTTGATCATTGTATAATCTAAACACAAGCACAAAAATTTGTAAATCTACAACTGTACCTCATGGCGTTTCACTAATAAAAATTTTTTTAAAAATCCCTTGCTCATGGATGGGGAGAATTAACATTGTCAAAATGGCAATACTTACCAAAGCACTGTAAAAATTCAATGCGATCCCTATAAGGATAGCCATGACATTCTTCAAAAAAAATGGAGCAAACAATCCTGATATTTATATGGAACAATAAGGCCCCAGGAATAGCTAAAGCAATTCTAGGGAAAAAGAAAATGGGAGGAATCAACATCCCTAACTTCAAACTCTACTACAAAGCAGTAATAATTAAGACAGCATGGTACTGGAACAAAGGCGGAGCTGTAGACCAATGCAACAAAGTTGAATAGATTTACATCTTCCCCTGTGTAAACACACAAAAAATAAAAAGGCCAGGGGTCAGACCGTTTCCCCACTCCTGGGAGGTCGATGGCAATAGTCAGGCGAAGGAAGGAAACCAGGGCCAGGCTGGTTGGTCTTAGCAGCGGTTTATTACATGGAAGAGATATATGTCATGGAGGCCCCAGGATCTCTCAAGCACGTGTGCCTTTGTTCTCTCAGCTTCTGTCCTCAGCCCCATCTTCCTAGGTTCTCTGATGCACGTGTCCCCCAGAGAGCCCTGAAATCTCCCTTATATAGATCATAGTACCTCTAAAGGGCACAATATAGTGATGTCATCAAAAGGAGTTACAGAAAGAACATTGAGGTGGCAAAACATACATTGTTTCTTTACATCTGCAGGTCAGTAAACCTGGCCTCACCTTTTACAAGCTACAAGCACTGGGATTAGCACATCAAAGAAGAGTCTGCTAGAGCTTGGAATCTAAATCTCCAAAATCAGCCAGCCTGGAGCCAGGCATCTACATCCCAAAGATCAGGCCTGGCTTAGCACCTGGGATCTGCATACCTAAGGCCATCTAGGTTCCTGTGAGATAAGAGAAACTGCCTCAATATACTGAAATCATTTACTGAAGGCAGTTTGAAGGGGAGAAAGTTCAGTCTCATCCAAAGCTAGTCAGAACACAAAGGAAAGCTGCTTCTAAGGCAGATTCTCATTTAGCAGATCAACTCCCCTAGAACAGATTTCCCTGGATGTGTTTCTCCTCTCCTTGTCCGACCAACATATAAGCATACATGATATAAATCATTTTGTATGGACAGAGTAAGAAATACTTTGAGCATATAGAATTGCTCTCCTAGGACCATCTCAGTCTCAGACTGCAGTGCTCAGGCCAGGTAGCTATCCTATTCTTAGCAGCAGGGTCCTAGTCTCGTCGTTACTTTTGGATCATGATAGCATTTGCCTATGATCAAACTCTTAACTTATAGTTAAGAATCGTGGCACCTTGGCCTGGCCCATCTCAATGCCAGGGTAGCACATAACTTACCGGCTTGCCCTTGGTTCCATCCAGTCCCACGTCGGGACCCTGCCCTTGGAGTGCTAGGAAGTGAGGGCAACTGAGGCTTAAGTTGAGAAGGCAGATGCCCAGGAGTGAATAATATTAAAGGCCAGTTAACTCCTAAGTTACAAAGCATAATATTAACGGTCTTCCTGTATCTATACAAAAAGGACATTATATTAAAGTAAACTATTCAAAAGCCATAAGGAGAGAATATTAACTTACAGTACAAGTTCAGTGTCCTAGAAGGATGAGACCTTAAAAAGTGCTTGGGGAAGAGAGCATAGAAGTGATTACGGACAAAGAAATGGGAGTGACTCAGGAGCACTGTGATGGGTGCAACCTGATAAACCTAAGCTCCTTGTACTCCAACATTCCCCCTAGCATATTATGATCTAATTTTTAATAAGGGGACAAGGAATGTGAAGTGGAGCAGGGAAAGCCTCTTTAACAAATTGTGCTGGCAAAACTGGATGGCTATATGCAAAACAGTGGGCTCAGAACTCTACCTAACGCCATACACAAAAATAAGATCAAAATGGATTAATGACCTCAACATCAGCCCGGAATCAATAAAGTTCATTGAAGACAAAGTTGGCAAAACCCTCCATTATATGGAAGCTAATGGTATCTTCAAAGATGTCACACCACTGGCTAAGCAAGTGAAAGCAGAGATAGACAAATGGGACTATCTTAAACTAAGAAGCTTCTGCACCTCAAAAGAAACAGTGACCAAAATACAAAGACAGTCTACAGAATGGGAAAGGATATTTGCCAAATACACATCCTTCAAGGGTTTGATATCAAGGATATACAAGGTACTGATTGAACAACACAAGAAAAAAACACCCAACCCCATCAAAAAATGGGGCGAGGAAATGAACAGAATATTTCTCAAAGAAGAAATCTGAATGGCTAAAAGGCACACGAGAAAATGCTCTACATCATTAATCATCAGGGAGATGCTGATCAAAGCCACAATGAGATATCATTTCACAACACAGAGACTGTCCCACCACTAAAAGAACAAAAGCAACTGATGTTGGCTCAGATGTGGCTAGAAAGGGACCATCCTTCATTGTTGGTGGGAATGCTGAATGGTTCATCCCTTTTGGAAAACTGTATGGACGATTCTCAAAAAATTAGATTGAGCTCCCATTTGACCCAGCAATACCATTCCTGGGCATATATCCCAGAGAGGACAAAAGTACAGTCGAAGTGATGTCTGCACCTGTTTGTTCCTTCCAGCTACTGTTTACAATACTGGAATCTGGAAAAAACCTGAGTGCTGGAGAACATGACTGGTTATAGAAACTTTGGTACATCTACATATGGGATTACTATGTAGCTGTTAGAAAAGATGAAGTCATGAAATTTACAGGAGAATAAAACACAAGAATAGCCGAGATTAGTACCCGGAGGTTCACTCCATGGCTTGGAGGCCAGCCGCACATGCTAGGGGAAAAAGCAGCTCAGATATAGAAGGGAGCACCAAGTAAAGGCTGTTGGGAGGATCCTCCCAGGATGGGAGATGCATGCTCAAAATAGATTATAGACCCAATATGATTTCCACTCAATGCCTCTTTTGCAAACCATAGCACCCAAAGGAGAGATAGAACAAAAGGGAATGCCCTGCCAGAGGCTGGGTGGGATGGGGGGATGCTGGGTGGGAGGAATACTGGGATCAGTGGTGGTGGAAAATGAGCACTGGTGGAGGGATGGGTACTCGAACATTGTATAACTGAAACCCAAGTACAAAATTTTGTAAGTCTACAACTGTACCTCATGGTGTTTCACGAACAAATTTTTAAAAAATTAAATAAAAAAGCTACTCCAGCCTTACCTTCCCAATAAAAATACCAAATGCGCTGAACAAACACGATGACCTCAGTACATGTATTGCAAGCCATAATGCACAAAAGGAGAGGGAGAGAGGGAAGAAAAGTGTCTGCCATAGAGGGAGGCTGGAGGGCTGGAGGGGGTATATAGTGGCAGATAGTGGGAGGAAAACAGGGCACATTGGCCGTGGAAATGTACAATAGTAGAGGGATGGGTGTTATATCATTGTATGACTAAAATCCAATCATGAACAGCTTTGTAATGTCTGTCTCACTAATATTAAACAAAAAACTGAAAAAGAGAAATGAAGAAAATGAGACATTATGGGGGGGAACGTGTTGATATGTGTTAGAATTTTCTATGTATGAAACATTGCTGTTGAAAAATATTGTAATATTATCAGACAGTGGCTAAAATAAAATTTAACACTAAATATTTAAAAAAATTTTAATATTGAATTTGCTGTCTAAAATAATTGGCCATTTTACAACATGCCAACTTAACTATTTCTAATATTATTCCTTCTATTGAATTCCACTGTATCTAGTTCATTTTTTTTAGGGAAGTGGTGTTGGGTCCACTCCCACCTTGCTTAGGTGGTGCTCCTAGCTCTGTGCTTGGGAGCAATCTCCAGGGAGCATATGTGGTGCCTGGGAATCAACTGCAGCTGGTGACATGCCAGGGAAATGTCTAAACCCTTGTGTGACATTCCAGCCTGCCTTCAGGGATTTGAAACACAGTGTTTGCTTTTTCCATCCCCAAATGCAGAGCTGTTTAGTCTTTGTGGGGCTGGGGACCACCAGGCCACCCATAGAGTGTTCTAGTGCTCTTGGGGCCTCCAGCATCTCACCTTGAGGTGGCCAGGGGACTCTTAATTCTATTTTGCCCCCAGTGTTGAGGGAGGGGCAAAGTAGTGCTCACATCAAAGTCAGGTTCAGCACCTGCGAAATTTGCACCACTGACCAATGAGCTGGCATTGATTAAGAACCTAAGAAATAAAGGTCCTGTTAATCCAGTCAACACCTATTGAAAATTAGGGTACCAAATAAATAAGGCCTCTAATAAAAAATTTTCTGTTCGGTCCCAGTCCTCAGGAGCAGTGGCCACCAGCTCTGTGCTAGCAGCAGGGCTAATGCAACAGCCAAAGTCAGTGTCAGCTCACTGCACAGAGGTAACAGACTTCGACCTCTGGTCAACACGGCATTCCTCAGCTTCGGCACTGCTGGCCAGATAGTTCCCAGTATGTGACTGGGGTAGCGCTAGATCTTCTTGGTCACCTGGAAATCCTCAGGAGTAGCTTTCTCAACCTGAGTGGTGAGTCTGCTGGTTTTCTTGAAGTAAACCTACTAAGACACACTCACACACTTGGTGAATGCAAGCTCTAAATATGACAAAAGCAGGAATTACTGAAACATTGTTTTCTCTTCGCCTCTACTAGTAATTCATGAAATAATTCACAAAGTAATGGGTTACCTTTACTTCTGATAAATACTGCCACTTATTTGCATCAATACATTAAGAAATACACAAATTCCTTTCATCTAAAACTTAGTTTCTTTGGACTCAGCGTAAAAGTTTAGAGCAGGGTGATTTTTTCTGGGGACATCCAGTCATATTCCCATACAAGAGACCTTCAGGACCATTTAACTTAAGCTTTTCCTGTCCCTTAAAGTTTTGTCACTTGTTTTCTTTGGGTCAGAAATCTGTTCCATGATTCTGCTCTTGACAAATTATATTGCTTCGGCAGACAAGTGTTCAGAAGACAAGAGTTCTCATGACAGACAACGAAGCAGTAGTAGAGGGAGAATCAACTATTAGTTATCTGGGTATAAAAATAACTGAGTCACTTGGGAAGAAATATATCTCTGTAAGGGACAGGCCCAAAATGGACTACCACCAGAACTAATTTAGCTTAGTTTAATAGGAACCTGCATTGCAAAATAACTTGTTTTTCAAGGAACAGGTCTAGATAAGCTTTTTCAGATCCGCTTTATAGGAGCCTGCACTGCAAAATAACTGGTTTTTCTGCCTCTGACCAAGGAATTCAGATACAGGTACTTGAAGGGTGGGGGTCAGACCAGATAACCGGATGTCTCTCACAAGACCCATGTTGCAAGACCCAGGACTGCCTTAAAAATCTGTCAGTTCCTAAGCACCGACACAAAATGCTGATCTTTAAAATATAAGCTAAGAAGTGATGTACCCTTAATTGGATAGGTTAAGAAAGCATATATTGTTACAAATCTGTTGGCTATGAAATGTGCGGGCTTTACTGTAATGGCCAGTGAAGGCCTATATAAGATCCCCTTTGAAGAGGTTCGGGGTCTTGCCTCACCTAACTGACTTGCGTGTCTGTGTAGGCGACTTGACCCTGGCTAGCCAGTCTTACAATAAACCTTGCTTGCTGTTTGCAATCTCTGGAGTTTCTTTGTCGTTAAAGGAAGATCACGATCCACGCCCTAACAATCTCCACTTTCATCAGCCACTGCCAGATCAAAAGGCTGCGTCTCCAGAAAAGGAGCATAACTTGAGACCCCCATAACCATGCCACTGGACTCCGCACCAGGCTGTTTCACACAGAGCACTTCAGAGGGGGGCAGGTGAGAGCCCTCCCCGCCCCAAGAGACCCAGCTCTGACAGCGAAAATCTCCACAACCCTACCACCCTACCGCCACGACGCTGTGGGGTCATTCCCCACATGCTCAAGATGAGTCTCACACATGACTGAACATATTCCTGGAAACAGCATAAAAACACCCCCTGCCCAGTCTCCATAATTACCACACCACATTTGATGGGGTTCAGATAGTAGCAACAAATCATCGAGGGAAATATATATGCATATATATATTTCCTCACAGTTTCCTATATGAATAATGTTTGTAAGCATTTTCAGCAGTACTACGTAACAGACAACATGAAATATATTATTTATGTTGTGTTTGGTACAGGGATTGGGGCATGGGATGGAAATATACAAAGGAGAACCCCTTAGATTCACAGCAGATCCATCAGAGGAAACCCTCCAAGCCCGAAGGCAGTGGCAAGATATAGTGAAAAAAACTCACTGAAATGAATGCTTTACCAAGAATACTCTATCCAGCTAAACTCTCGTTCAAAATTCAAGGAGAGGTACAGTATTTTCTAGACAAACAACAGCTCAGGAACTTCATAGACTCAAAACCAAACCTAAAATAAGGGCTATAGGGGCTACTATAATACAAGACAAACCCTACAACCACAACACATCCTTACAGAAAGATGACACAAAACTCCATAACAATAATCTCTCTCAATGTCAACGGTCTAAATTCACCAATTAAGAGACACAGAGTGGCAAAATGGATTCAGAGACAGAACCCAACATTCTGCTGCCTACAAGAAAGTCATCTCAATAGCCAGAGCAAACACAGACTCAATGTCAAAGGATGGAAAATAATCCTGCAAGCAAACAGCTACCTAAGAAAAGCTGGGGTGGCCATACTAGTATCCAATAATTTTGCATTGAAAAAGATTAGAAGAGACAATGAAGGCTATTTTCTCTTCATCAAGGGACACAGACAATAGGAAGAAATCACACTCTTAAATGTACATGCACCTAATGAGGGAACAGCTAAATATTTAAAACAACTGCTAACAGATTTTAAGGAGGACATTTCTAGCAACACAATAGTAGCTGGAGATTTCAACATCATCTTATCACATCTGGATAGATCAACAAGAACAAAACTAAGCAAGGAAACGTTGGTTTTGAAAGAAGAAATAGAAGAGAGAGGGCGTATAGACCTGCACAGGGCTTTCTACCGAAAAAAGAAAGAATACACATTCCTCTCCAGTGCGCACGTAACATTTTCCAAAATCGACCATGTCCTAGGCTACAAAACATACCTAAATAGAATCAGGAAGATAGAAATAGTATCAACAATCTTTTCAGACCACGATGCACTGAGAATAGGAGTGAATCACACACAGATACGGAGAACTAAATCAAACACCTGGAAAGTAAAAAAACTCAATGCTTCAAAACGAGTCGATCAGGAGGGAAGTCAAGGATGAAATCAAAAGATACTTGGAAACAAATGAGAATGAAGACACGAGCTACCAAAACTTATGGGAAGCTGCAAAAACCGTTTGAAGGGGAAAATTTATAGCTCTGCAAGCATATCTCAGGACAGAAGAAAGAATGCACATAAACAACCTGACTTCACAGCTCAAGATGTTAGAAAAGGATCAACAGGAGGAGCGGAAATTGTGCAGAAGGAAAAAGACTATAAAACTTGGAGCAGAAATCAACGATGTGGAAACAAAAAAAAAAACCAATTTGAAAGATCAATGAAACCAAGAGCTGGTTATTCGAAAAAATAAATAAGATAGATAAACCACTAGCAGCAATCACAAAGAAACAGAGAGGGAACCCTAATAAATCCATTCAGAAATAAGAATGGGGATATCACAACAGAAACCAAAGAATTTCAAGAGATCATCAGAGACTACTTTAAAAGTCTGTATGGCACGAAACAAGAGAACCTAGAAGAAATGGATAAATTCCTGGATTCCTATTATCCCCCAAGGCTGAATCAAGAAGATACAGTGTACCAGAATAGACCTACTCACATCAAGGAAATTGAAACTGTAATCAAAAGTCTTCCCAAAAACAAAAGCCCAGATCCAGATGGATTTACTAGCCAATTTTTCCAAACATTTAAAGAGGACTTATTGCAGGTTCTTCTCAAGATTTTCCAGGAAATTGAAAAAACAGAAACTCTCCCAAACAGTTTCTATGAAGCCCACATCTCTCTAATACCAAAAGGAAACTAAGACACCACAAGAAAAAGAAAACTCAGGCCGATATTTCTGATGAGCATGGATTCGAAGATTCTCAACAAAATAGTAGCAAATAGAATTCAACAACTCTTCAGAAAGATCATACACCATGAGCAAGTGGGATTCATCCCGGCGATGCAAGGATGGTTTAACATTCAGAAATCCGTCAACATAATCCATCATATCAATAAAAGAAAAGATGAAAATCATATGATCATATCAATAGATGCAGAGAAAGCATTTGACAAGATCCAGCAATCGTTTATGATAAAAACCCTCACCAAAATGGGGATAGAGGGGACTTTCCTCAATATAGTTAAAGCCATCTACCACCATCCTACAGGAAACATCATCCTCAATGGGGAAAAACTGAGAACCTTCCCCCTAAGATCATGGATGAGACAAAGTTGCCCACTCTCTCCACTACTGTTCAAGATAGTACTGGAAGTACTTGCAATAGCGATTAGGCAAGATAAAAATATTAAGGGCATCCAGGTAGGGAAGGAAAAAATCAAGCTCTCACTATTCATTCACAGATGATATGATACTCTACTTAAAGAATCCTAAAACCTCTACCAAGAAAGTTTTTGAAACAATAGACTTGTATAGTAAAGTTGGAGGCTATAAAATCAATACACAAAAATTCATGGCTTTCACGCAAATAGTGAAAGAGAAGAAAGTGACATAAAGAAAACAATCCCATTCACAATTGTATCCCAGAAAAACAAGTACCCAGGAATCACGTTAACTAGGGAAGAAAAGGACCTGTACAAAGAAAACTACAAAATGCTTCTTCAGGAAATGAGAGGACATGAGGAAATGGAAAAATATCCCCTGCTCCTCTTTATGATAGCCAGAAACTGGAAGAAACCTGAGTGCCCAAGAACAGATGACTGGTTAAAGAAACTTTGGTACATCTACACAATGGAGTACTATGTAGCTGTTAGAAAAGATGAAGTCATGAAATTTACATACGTGGTACAACATGGAAAGTATCATGCTAAGCGAAATGACTCAGAAAGAGAGGGATAGACATAGAAAGATTGTATTCATCTGGGGGATATAAAGTAACAAAATATGAGATTAATACCCATGAATAGCTGAGATCAGCACCAGGAGGATTACTCCATAGCTTAGAGGTCAGCCAGGTATTCTAGGGGAAAGGGCAGCTCAGATAGAGAAGGGAGCACCAAATAAAGGGTGTTTGGAGGATCCTCCCAGGAGGGGAGATGCATGTTCAAAGTAGACTATGGACTAAACATGGTTGCCACTTAATGCCTATTTTGCAGACCACAACACCCAAAAGGAGAGAGAGAACAAAAGGGAATGCCCTGCCACAGAGGCAGGGTGGGATGAGGAGGATGGGGGTGGGAGGGATATTATCCATGGTGGTGGAAAATGGGCACTGGTGGAGGGATGGGTATTTGATCATTGTATAATCTAAACACAAGCACAAAAATTTGTAAATCTACAACTGTACCTCATGGCGTTTCACTAATAAAAATTCAAAAAAAAACATCCCCTGCTCATGGATGGGGAGAATTAACATTGTCAAAATGGCAATACTTACCAAAGCACTGTAAAAAGTCAATGCGATCCCTATAAGGATATCCATGACATTCTTCCAAAAAATGGAGCAAACAATCCTGATATTTATATGCAACAATAAGACCCAAAGAATAGCTAAAGCAATTCCTGGGAAAAAGAAAATGGGAGGAATCAACATCCCTAACTTCAAACTCTACTACAAAGCAGTAATAATTAAAACAGCATGGTACTGGAAAAAAGGCAGAGCTGTAGAACAATGCAACAAATCTGAATAGACTGTTATCTTCCCCCAAGCATATGATGATCTAATTTTTAATAAGGGGACAAGAAATGTGAAGTGGAGTATGGAAAGACTCTTTAACAAATTGTGTTGGCAAAACTGGATGGCTACATGCAAAACAGTGGACTCAGAACTCTACCTTACGCCATATACAAAAATAAGATCAAAATGGATTAATGAACTCAACATCAGACCGGAATAAAGTTCATTGAAGACAAAGTTGGCAAAACCCTCCATTATATGGAAGCTAATGGTATCTTCAAAGATGTCACACCACTGGCCAAGCAAGTGAAAACAGAGATAGACAAATGGGACTATCTTAAACTAAGAAGCTTCTGCACCTCAAAAGAAACAGTGACCAAAATACAAAGACAGTCTACAGAATGGGAAAGGATATTCGCTGAATACACATCTTACAAGGGGTTGATATCAAGGATATATAAGGTACTGGTTGAACAACACAAGAAAAAAACACCCAACCCCATCAAAAAATGGGGCGAGAAAATGAACAGAAACATTCGCAAAGAAGAAATCCGAATGGCTAAAAGGCACACGAGAAAATGCTCTACGTCATTAGTTATCAGGGAGATGCAAATTTAAACAACAATGAGATACCATTTCACAACACAGAGACTGGCCCACATCTAAAAGAAAAAAAGCAACTGATGTTGGCTCAGATGTGGCTAGAAAGGAACCGTCCTTCATTGTTGTTGGGAATGCTGAATGTTCATCCCTTTTGGAAAACTGTATGGACGATTCTCAAAAAATTAGATTGAGCTCCCATTTGACCCAGCAATACCATTCCTAGGCATATATCCCAGAGAGAAAAAAGTATAGTCGAAGTGATGTCTGCACTTGATTGTTCAGTCCAGCTAGTGTTTACAATACTAGCATCTGGAAAAAAACCTGAGTGCTGGAGAACATGACTGGTTAAAGAAACTTTGGTACATCTACATATGGGAGTACTATGTAGCTGTTAGAAAAGATGAAGTCATGAAATTTACAGGGGACTAAAACACAAGAATAGCCGAGAGATTAGTACCAGGAGGTTCACTCCATGGCTTGGAGGCCAGCCGCACATGCTGGGGGAAAAGGCAACTCAGATATAGAAGGGAGCACCAAGTAAAGGGTGTTGGGAGGATCCTCCAAGGATGGGCTATGCATGATGAAACTAGATTATAGACCCAATATGATTTCCACTCAATGCCTCTTTTGCAAACCACAGCACCCAAAAGGAGAGATAGAACAAAAGGAAATGACCTGCCAGAGGCTGGGTGGGATGGGGGGATGGTGTGTGGGGGGAATACTGTGATAAATGGTGGTGGAAAATGAGCACTGGTGGAGGTTTGGGTACTCGAACATTGTATAACTGAAACCCAAGTACAAAATTTTGTAAGTCTACAAATGTACCTCATGGTGTTTCACTAACAAATTTAACAAAAATTTAAATAAAAAAGCTACTCCAGCCGTACCTTCCCAATAAAAATACCAAATGCGCTGAACAAACACGATGACCTCAGTACATGTATTGCAAACCATAATGCACAAAAGGAGAGGGAGAGAGAGAAGAAAAGTGTCTGCAATAGAGGGATGCTGGAGGGCTCTAGGAGGTATATATTGGCAGACAGTGGGAGGAAAACAGGGCACTTTGGTGGTGGAAATGTATAATGGTAGAGGGATGGGTGTTATATCATTGTATGACTAAAATTCAATCATGAACAGCTTTGTAATGTCTGTCTCACTAATACTAAACAAAAAACTGAAAAAGAGAAATGAATAAAACGAGACATTATGGGGGAGGGATGTGTTGATATGTGTTAGAATTTTCTATGTATGAAACATTGCTCTTGAAAAATATTGTAAAATTATCAAAGAGTGGCTAAAATAAAATTTAACACTGAATTTAAAAATTTTTAATATTGAATTTGCTTTCTAATATAATTGGTCATTTCACAACATGCCAACTTAACTATACCTAGTATTATTCCTTGTATTGAATTCCTCTGTATCTATTTCAGTTTTTTTAGGTGGGTGGTGTTGGGTCCACTCCCATCTTGCTTAGGTGGTACTCCTGGCTGTGTGCTTGGGAGCACTCTCCAGGGAGCATATGTGGTGCCTGGGAATCAACTGCAGTTGGTGACATGCCAGGGAAAAGTCTAAACCCTTGTGTGACACTGCAGCCTGCTTTCGGGGATTTGAAACACAGTGTTTGCTTTTTCCACGTCCAAGTGCAGAGCTGTTCAGTCTTTATGGTGCTGGGGACACCAGGCCACCCAGAGAGTGCTCTAGTGCTCTTGGGGCCTCCAGCATCTCACCTTGAGGTGGCCAGGGGACTCTTAAATCTATTTAGCTCCCAGTGTTGAGGGAGGGGTGATGTAGTGCCCACATCAAAGTCAGGTTCAGCACCTGCAAAATATGCACCACTGACCAATGAGCTAGCATTGATTAAGAACCTAAGAAATAAGGGTCATGCTAATCCAGTCAACACCTATTGAAAATTAGGGTACCAAATAAATAAGGCCTCTAATAAAGCATTTTCTGTCCAGTCCCAATCCTCAGGAGCAGTGGCCACCAGCTCTGTGCTAGCTGCAGGGCTAATGCAACAGCCAAAGTCAGTGTCAGCTCACTGCACAGAGGTAACAGACTTCGACCTCTGGTCAACACGGCATTCCTCGGCTTCGGCACTGCTGGCCAGATAGTTCCCAGGATGTGACTGGGGTAGCGCTAGATCTTTTCGGTCACCTGGAAATCCTCAGGAGTAGCTTTCTCAACCTGAGTGGTGAGTCTGCTGGTTTTCTTGAAGTAAACCTACTAAGACACACTCACACACTTGGTGAATGCAAGCTCTAAATATGACAAAAAGGGAAATTACCGAAACATTGTTTTCTCTTCTCCTCTGCTAGTAATTCATGAAATAATCCACAAAGTTTACTTCTGATAAATAGTGCCACTTATTTGCATCAACACATTAAGAAATACACAAATTCCTTTCATCTAAAACTTAGTTTCTTTGGACTCAGCGTAAAAGTTTAGAGCAGGGTGATTTTTTCTGGGGACATCCCGTCATATTCCCGTACAAGAGACCTTCAGGACAGTTTCGTTTAACCTTTTCCTGTTCCTTAAAGTCTTGTCACTTGTTTCCTTTGGGTCAGAATCTGTTCCATGATTGTGCTCTTGACAAATTATATTACTTCGGCAGACAAGTGCTCAGAAATAAGAGTTCTCATGACAGACAACGAAGCTGTAGTAGACAGAGAATCAATTCAATAGTAGCGAAAGAATCAACTATTAGTTATCTGGGAATAAAAATAACTGAGTCACTTGGGAAGAAAAATATTTCCACTTTCATCAGCCACTGCCAGATCGAAAGGCTGCTTCTCCCGAAAAGGAGCATAACTTGAGACCCCCCATAACCATGCCACTGGACTCCGCACCAGGCTGTTTCACACAGAGCACTTCAGAGAGGGGCAGGTAAGAGCCCTCCCCGCCCCAAGAGACCCAGCTCTGACAGCCAAAATCTCCACAACCCTACCACCCTACCGCCACGACGCTGTGGGGTCATTCGCCATGTGCTCAAGCTCAGTCTCACACATGACTGAACATATTCCTGGAAACAGCATAAAACACCCCCTGCCCAGTCTCCATAATTACCACACCACATTTGATGGGGTTCAGATAGTAGCAACAAATCATCCAGGGAAATATATATGCATATATATATTTCTTCACAGTTTCCTGTATGAATAATGTTTGTAAGCATTTTCAGCAGTACTACATAACAGACAATATGAAATATATTATTTCTGTTGTGTTTGGGACAGGGATTGGGGCATAGGATGGAAATATCCTTAATTTGGTGGTGGTAAGATGTAATGGTGGTGGGATGGGTGTTTGAATATTCACGATCACCATCATCCTGTTGTTCATAGATTGCCTCGAGCAGGCACCAGTAACTTCTCATTTGTCCTAGCCCTGAGATTCGAAAAAGTGCCACATTCAAGGCCCTTTCAGGTTTAGGGGAATGAGGCCCATCATTCTTACTGGTATTTGGCATATTCGGTATGCCACCTGGAGTTTGCCAGTTTGAATATTAAATGTAATCAAATATTGTGAACTAACATATAAAATAAAAAAGAATCTCCACTTTCTTACTGAACACATTTAGCAAGGGCTAAATTATGTACCATTGTATTTCTAACATAAAAAGCTCTGCTTTAGTTTTTTAATTTTTTATCTGTTTAAACTGTTTTATCAAGTATAAAACTACAAGTACCATAAGAATGATCTTTGCAGATATTTGTAAGAATCTCTTTTGGCTCTGTAAAAATACTTGCCGTTGCTAAGGTTTCTTGTGCTCTACACTACATAGATGTTCTACACTAGAACTTTGTAGAAAAAAATTTATTTCTTGTGGGTGAGTAGGCCATCTAATGTCGAAGACAGGGTAGCAGAATGCTTGCCACAGGACAATTTTGTGTCCCCTTCTACTCATGCAGTGCAACTCCTTCCACATGAGCGCATGCAATGCTGTTATGAAATAACATGAAAACCTGGTCATGTTATGACCAGGCACTTTAAGGTCTCTCATGCCATTTACCATATATTTGCAACACAGTTCTAATAGTAAAATAGTAAAGGTATTTAGAAACCTGCTTTAAAAACCACCTTTTCTCAAATTCTAACACACGCACAGACAAGACAACATTGTGGTAAAGCAAAAGAGACAAAACCAGGTTTCCAATGTGACAAATCTTAAATCTGAAACACAGGTACAATAAATTTTGCAAAGGATCAACGATTTTACTTACAATTAAATATCTTATAATACAGAGTAAACTAGGCAGAAAGTCTGCTCTGTATTGCAAATTAACCGGGATACACTCTCCAGCCTTCAAAATTTAATTTCTAGGAAGACAAATGTTAAAGGGTTTAATAAAGCATTCACTTAGATGATTATGAACAAGCAAGACTTTTGGGCCGGAGCTATAGTACAGCAGCAGGACATTTGCCTTGCATGTGGCTGCCCGGGTTGGATCTTTGGCATCCCATATGGTCCCCTGAGCAATGCCGGGAGTAATTCCTGAGTGCAGAGTCAGGAGTAACCCTGAGCAATGCCAGGTGATCCAAAAAGCTAGGAAAAGCAAAACCAAAAACACATAAAAAAAAAAAACCACAAAAGAAAACAAAAAACCAAGACTAGTTTTGGACATGGTAACAAAGCTGACACATAATAAAATCATCTTCATATATTGCACTTTTAGGTACTTTGCAAAATAATTAGTAATATCATTTAACACTGATTACAATAGTTTCCCACAGTTCTTGCTCAATTATTTAAAAAAATTATATTTATAAAGTTGTTCACAATACTTTATTACATACATTCACTATTTCAACACCAATCCCATCACCATTACACCTTCCCACTATCATTATTTCGAATTTTCCCAACCCCACCCAAGCCTGCCCCAAAGGCAATGGCTAAATAATTGATTTTATATTGCTTATTATAAATAATAGACTTAAAATTATCCAAAAAGACTTCCTTAGAGGAAAGTGTGTGAGATTTGTTGTATCTCACCAGCAGCCATTAAGCCCCGTGTAGGAAATCACTAACATGTTGTTACAGGTTGTGCCCTGTATATATATATATATATATATATATACACACACACACAGATCAGTTGCCTTCTACCTTACATCCCATCAAATGTAAATTTCTGACTTCTTTATTTATTGGGACGATAACTGATGCTACTTGGCTCAGTGTTTGGGTAACTCCCAGCAGTGGTTGTGGAATCGTGTGTTGCTAAGGACAGAACTGAGGGCTCACATATGTAAAACATGCACAACAGTCCTCTGAGCCATCTCCCTGATGCTCCTTCCTTATATTTATTGGAGGTGACTTGCACTAAATTTTGAGAATGGGGTGAGGTTTAGGTAATCTTCCCAGTTTAGTGGGTTTTTTTTAGTATTGGAAATGATGCTTTCTGAAATGCTCTCATTCTTTTTCTTCATATAGTTTGTTGTGGGCCTTCTCTTTGTCTTTATTCCCCCCATCCTATTCAATTTTGTTTTTATCCTCAGGACTTTTACTTTGCATGTGGGCCCTGGCCCTGGATCTTTGGTAGGTCACTTTCGACTGTTCATGAGGCTAGACAAGACCAACTCTTTCGAGTCTTTCTAATCCTGCCTATTTCTTATGTCATCATGAGATGGGTACACTTGTTCCAGTGCCAATAACTATTCTCTAATTTGCTGGTTGTATTTTTCATTAAAGTTCCTTTTTTGAAGGGGTGGCAGACCCTATCAGATGCAGCCTTTTATTCTCTCTGGCTTCTCCTTTATTGAGCCCTCTATTTACATGCAGGTTTTGTGGCCATTCGTGATTTGCTAGTATTCATTTGTAGTTTGTGGTTCCTTTTGTTATGAACTTTGGCCCGTTTTCTTATTTTTCTAGTTCCTTTAGATAGAATAAATGCTTTTCTTTAAATGCACAAAGAAATGAAACTACAAAAGGCAAAATAACTTTGTGAAAGATATAGGTAGGGCTGGTGATAGCCAGTTTCTTTATGGGGACCGTCCCCTGCATTGCCCAAATACCTATTGGTAATCAAGCCCTGTGCTGGAGGTACCTGTTGGCCCTCCAGTGTGTGGTGTCAGGAGGTGTTGGGAATGAGCCCAGGCCTCCCACGTGCAAGGCATGTTCTCTACTACTGGATCCATTTCTCCAACGCAAGAACTCATTTTTGTATTTTACCTGTTAGTCAACATTTTTTTTTGACAGTGGTTGGGGTGGTATTTGGGTTTTGGGATCATATCGAGTGTGCTTAAGATTTACTACTATGATTTTTAAATTCAATCACCATGAGATACAAAGTTACAAAGCAGTTCATGATCCAGTTTCAATCATACAATGTTCTGACCCCCATCCCTCCACCAGTGTAAATTTCCCACCACCAGTGTCCCCCAGTTTTTTACCACACCATTAACTCCCAGCCTATTGTAGACAGTCTCTCCCTCTCTCTCTCTCTCTCTCTCTCTCTCTCTCTCTCTCACACACACACACACACACATTATGGTTTGCAATATAAATATTGAGAGGTTATCGTATTTGTTCCTTTTCCTACTTTTAGCACTCAGTTCTTATCCGAGTACTCATTTACAACTATCGTTGTCATAGTGGATCCTCCTCTATCCAAACTCTAGGTACTTTCCTCAAGGGATCACTCCTGGCAGTGCTCACGATGTTGTGCTTCCATATATGGTGTTAGGGATCAAACTGGGGTTGGTTGTGTTCAACGCAAATACCCTATCTACTTTTTTTAATATGCCTGAACGGCCCCTCAAGTTCTTAATTAATTATTTTTTGAGAGAAGCTGGGATTGCCAAGGATAGAACTCAGTACCTCATACATTGCAAGCATGTATATCATTCATATATACTCATGTATATCACTGAGTAACAAGTAGGCTGGTAGTACAATATGAGGACCTGAGATAATTCAGCCCTGTTTTGGGGACCATGTGGTATCAGGGATCGAACTGGGGTTGGGCACATATAAGGCATGCACCTTAAAGTCTACTGCCCATCTGTCCCCCATCTAATCTTTTAAATTGCAATAAAATACAGCTTTAAAAACTTGCAGAATATACCTATTTCTTATATAGTAATTAAAAAATACAAATTAGTCAAATTCATATCACCCATAGTTTCAGGAATCACATATATACCACTGATATCTATTTATATCTCTATCTATCTATCTATCTATTTCTCTTCTTGCACATTTCTTCCCAGCTAACTGATTTCCAGACATCTTGGAAAATTTTAATTATCAATAACAAAGTATATTTTGAAAAAGTTGGAAGACTGACCAAAAGTTTAAACGCTTCTATTCATGTCAGTAGTCAAAGGTAAGACTTCCGGGTCTTCTCTTAGTTGAGGGATGTTTTTGGTTTCAAGGAACCAGGGGAAGAAACGTAAATGAATTTTGGGTAAGTGGATATCAAGTTGACTATACGGATTCTCCTGGTAAGAAAAGCAGAGAAGTCCTGGAACTGGAGGAAGCATTCAGGGAACTAGGACTAGACCCAGACTCTGCACCTTTTTGTGAACTCAGTCCACAGTAATGTGTTTATTTTCTTCTTAACTGAGTTAATCTTTCTTTCCTAGTGACTCAAATCTTTTCTTCCTGATATTTCTGCTTACCTTTCTAGGTTCCCTATTAGAGAGCCTGGCAAGCTATCGAGATTATCCTGACCACATGGAAGAGCCTAGGAAACTCCGCGAGGTGTATTTGATAAGCCAAAAACAGTAACAATAAGTCTCACAATGGAGACATTACTGGCGCCCGCTTGAGAAAATTCTCTGCTTGGGAGGACAGTGCTACAATGCTGTAGTAGATCAGTAACATGTTGTTACAGGTTGAGCATTGTGTGCTAATATATGTATATATATATAATTATTTTTTTATGAAGATCGATTATCTTCTACCTGAAATTCATCAAATGTGGTGTGTTACTCTTGGTATATCAATGGCATACAGTATGAAATGTCCAGGAAATCTAAAATTTTAAATATGGCACTAGAGCTGAAGTTAAATTTTTAACTGGATGGTGGTTTGCAGTTCGGAAGCATCTCTGTATCATGTTGGCTCTCTTCCAAAATTTATTTGTGAGTCTCTTGATCCTGGTCATTAATGAGCTAGAAAGGTCACTACATTTTTTCTGTTTTAATTAGCAAACAATGAATTCCTGAGCTGGAGACTTCCTCCAGTCAGAAGGGGAGAGAAGTACAGAACAGAACTACTTCTAAATTTACTCAATAACACTAAAATTTAAACAACAAGAAAATCTCAAAAAGAAACTATTCCTAAGTGTGGTCAATTTTGGTGTATACATTTGCCTTTCAAATAAGTAAAACTGCCTGAAATTAGTTAACACATAACTATATTTTATAGCTATATAATACTAACCTCTCCCCCAAAAGGCAATGCCTCCCATGAAACTCCAAACAGGTCTGAATTTATAAATAGCAAATGTCATGTATTGTGCTAGAAAATCTTCTTAGACTCTCACCCCCTTTTATTTTCTTCCAATTCAAATTTTTCTTCAGAGTTTAGTTCTGGAAGCCCTGTTTTCCAAAAGTTACCACAAAATAATAGCTACTTATTTATTTCAACACAGAAGTCCTCAGAGTATATATTTTTCTCCATTAGAACACTAAACATCAAAGTTGAGTCTTAATCCAGTAAAACTGGAATCATTAAAGTTTAAGTTGCCAAAAACCTGACGTGATTCTAAATATTTTAAACATTTTGGTCTACTTTCCTTTCTTCAATCTAAATTAGAAGCTACTGATACTCATGTCTTCACAGGCTGAGCTTTATTAATGATGCAGCTTTCCTTGAGGGCTTCTACTTCTGCTTTCAATCTCGCTCTTTCAAGCCTTTTACAAACAGACCGTTGGACAAACTGACTGCAAACATGTGCAAACTAACATGCACACACATGTATACTCACAGTCCATTGATTGAGTTTGCTATTTCTCTGATCCCTCCTCCCACCCTCCCCCCCCCCCCCCGCCCCAAATGGCCAGAGGACTTCAGGGTAGACCAAGAAAGACAGGGTGTTCCCCAGGGCAAATGGAGCCCTATTGGCCTACTGAGATCATCCAGTGTCCCTTCAGACACCCTCCACCTACAAATGCCCCTCTGCCCTGTCTGTCTCTTAGAGAAACAGTTCAGAAAAGAGCTCTCTTGGCATCAAATTGGCAAAGAGAAATTATGAATAAGTGACTACCACTACAGTGGTACATAAGCATTCTCAGCTTTTCTAGTTCTGAGAGAGGCATTTTCTCAGCAAACAAGGAGACTCCAGGTGGTTGTCTTTCTGCAGCTTAAGTGCAAAGGCGGAGGTTCTGCAGACTGCTGAAAAGGAAGGAGGGCAGTGCACCACTGACACCATGGAGGCAGTGAGAGGGTGGGAAGGGGTGTATACCAGGGATATTGGTGCTGGGAAATGTGCACTGGTAGAGGGATGGGTGTTTGATCATTGTGTGATTGTAATCCAAACATGAAAGCTTGTACCTATCTCATGGTGATTCAATAAAATTTAAAGAAAAAAGGCACCTCTCTCTTCAGAGAGAGAAAGCCAAAAAGTAATTCTCTTATCTCATGTCTCAGATTAGCTCATTTTTACCCTATTTCTTGGGTCTGTATCAGTCTTTTAAACAAAACAAACTCAATAGCTCACAAGCTCAAGTGTTGGAATCTTCTGTTTTAGCCCTTTATGTCCATATATTTTGAGAATAAGAAGTGTAAAATAAGACTTTCTCAATGTTCTTTGGGCAGGGAGGGCTTTCACCCGCCCCCCTTGGGGCGTCCGGAGTGAAGCAGTCTGGCGCAGAGTCTGGTGGCTTGGCTATGTCAGGCGTCATGGTCATGTTACTCCCTTCCGGGAGAAAAAGCTGGACCCAAGCCCCGACAACTGAAAGCCTCCAACCCAACTGCCACCACACTCAAGGCTGATCCCCACATGCTCAGGCCGACTAGTGAATGTATTCCTGGACGAGCGACACATCATAAGACATTCCCTACCCGTTCTCCATAAGTACCACACCACATTTGATGGGGTACAAATAGGAAACAAAATCATAGAGGGAAATATATACGCATATATACATATTTTCAGATATATAAACGAAAGCTCATATCACTGAACCTCTAATAACATGTTAGTGATATCCTAAAGTATGTTTTAATGGCCCCTGACAAAATAGAACAATCTTCACACTGTTTCCTCTTTGGAGACTTTTTTTGTAGCATTTTCAGTGGTTTTTCAAAACAGACAATACAAAATACATTATTTCAGTTGTGTTTTGGGCTGGAGAGATAGCACAGCAGGTAGGGCGTTTGCCTTGCACACAGCCGGCCCAGCCAAGCAGGGTTCGATTTCTCTGCCCCTCTCGGAGAGGCTGGCAAGCTACCGAGAGTATCTTGCCCACAGGGGTGAGATTGAATATAATATATATTCAATATTCCAGACACAGTAACAATAACTCTCACGATGGAGACGTTACTGGGCCCTCCGTTTGAGCAAATCAATGAACAATGGGAGGACCGTGACCCTGTTTTGGGACAAGGACTGGGGCTTGGGATGGAAACATCCCAAATTGGGTGGCGGGAAGGTGTAACGGTGGTAGAATTTGTGTTTGAATATTAAATATAATCATTTATTGTGAACTACCTTACAAAATTAAAAAAAAATGTTTGCTTTTTGTTTTTTTTTTTATTTTTGGGTCACACCTGGCAATGCTCAGGGATTACTCCTGGCTCATGTACTCAGGAATTACTCCTGACGGTGCTCAGGGGACCATATGGGATGCTGGGAATCGAACCCGGGTAGGCCATGTTGGCTGCATACAAAGCAAATGCCCTACCTGCTGTGCTATCGCTCCAGGCCCAAACATTTTTAAAAAGGAAAAGAATTTCTCAGTGTTCCGTGTAGGAACCTGTCAGCTAACAAGTTTCAGAGAAATGACTAAAGCAACTTGGATGATGCCAACAGAGAGGAGGAGTTCTGGTTCTCTTGCCACTAAAAAACAAACTGTCAGGGACCCCTTATGCTCTCTTCCACGGAAGCTATTAACGCCTTGCTTCCTGGGGAATGGACATTTTGGTAAAATAACGGTGAGTTTCTGAGGATAGATAAGAAAGACGAGTAACTCCAAAATATTTCCTCCCAGCCGTCTAAGACAGAAAAGTTGCTCACTCCTCCACACGCAGAGTAATATGAAAAGAAAGTCTCAGCTCACCAGATGAAGTGGGGTAACAGGAAAGAGAAAAAGATGGTAAGCAGGGAAATGAATACCAGATCCTTGGGAATTCCCCAAAAGAAAAAGACAAACACTACACATGGGTGACTGATTAACCCTTCCCCACACTGAGTAGGTAGGTGATCAGTCTCTCCCAGGCCCCTGAGTGAGAACCATTGTGAAAGCACTGCTCAGAACAGGCAGCACTCTGTGGGCCGCTTGGGTCCAGTCCCGGCACCTGAGAATCAAACTCCGTCCAGAAGGGAAACTCACTCCCCACATTCTGAAAAGGACTCAGAATCCAAACTCTCCCTGGGACAGGAGCTAAGGGCTTTCCTGGAAGTCTGTCCAGGTAAGAAGGTGTTAGGGAAGGTACCTGTTGTCAGTGAATCTCATTGATCCCTCGCCCGCCTGGCCAACTTCTCCTGGAGTCTGTGGGCTGCTAAGGAAGGCTGGTACCCTTAGACACCTTCTATTAGGATCCAGGTTTCATTTCAGCCACAAAGCCAGGAATTCCAAGTTGTCTTAGCATCATACCAGGGCCTTCAAATGTAACAGTTCGATTAATCCATCACAGCAAAACAAACTTTAGGACATTAAGCAATGAGAGTGAATTATTTCATGTCAAAACTGACCGCAACCAGGCAATCTTCTAGAACTGTAGCCAGACAGGGGCACTGAGCACTTAAAATAGGAACATTCCTGAAACCACTCACTGGGGGCAAAGAGAAAAGGAGCAAATAAATGGGGCTTCTCAATTGGTTGTGTTGTGACAATACACCAAATTACACTGAAGCAGGAGGGGTCTTAGTTGTGGTTCCTGTTGCTGGAAATCTTTGTTATGGACACATTGTTTTAGGTCCCATAGAGACATCTATTGATTGACTAATTGTTTCTGTGACCCTTCCCTACTTCTCCACCCGAGTAACAGGTGGGTTTGGGTCCTTTTGCTCCATTCTGAACCAAGACTTATTACTGATGACCTATTCTTCTCTGCTAGGTTCCTAGAATGAGCCACTCAGAGTTCCTGCCTCTGGCTGTCTCCTGGTTGCCTTTGCTTAGCTCCCGCTCACATTTCTAACTTTTCTGTCACCATAGCAATACACCATGAGAAGGTATTTCTTAATTCAGGTGGTACAGCAGAAGTAGAGCAAAAGTACAATTTAACCCTTACATATCAAAGTAGCCTGATACACCAATGGAAACAGTACATCACTGCTCAGACCACCTTGAACCCAGGGTTAAACCCAAAACTCACATGAAGCACTAGTAATAATGAAAAAGTTAAGAAATTTCACCATTCTTTGGACAGGGACATAAGCCCAGAACACTTCTCAAGTGCTTCATAAATTCTGACACTGAGTGACATGACCTAAAGCAACAAAATGCTCTATATAACCACTGAACTACTAAAGTATCACAAGAGTCAATGAACCTACAATAAGACCGAGGGGAGAAACAATAAGTAATTGAACAGAAGAGGTAAAGAATAAAATAGTAGGACTCAGCATTAGAATGGAACGAGCCAAAATTGAATCAGTGACACACTTGGCGGTGGGTGGGGGGACTATGATTCTGACAGCAGGTCAACCTGTTCCTTCAGGGCGAGCGCATCAGCAGCCTGCTGGTGTCTTCAATGCTGCTGTGCCTTTGGTCGGACCCCAACAACTTGGGTCCAAGTTTACCAGGAAAGTAAACCGACAAAAGTTACATATGTGGGAGCCACACAGACAAACCCCCGCTGGCTCAGCTATACAGGCTCATTTATTGGCCTTATTTTCAGAGACTCATAAATTTCGAAAGAGAACAAAAGCCATAGTTAAGGCCGGTGGTACACTGTGTGAGAGCAGGTGTGCCCTGCATGGCATATGCCAATTTCTCTAGAAAAGATGGAACCAAGGGCCATGATCTAGAGACACAAAAGAGTCTCAAACAGAGCAGCTCACTGCAGAGATGCCTCCAGAATTCAAGCCAGACCAACTTCACCGACATGCCCAGATTTTGGGGGCGGGGAAGACATTGTCCCTCCACCTGCCCCCTAAACCCCACCTCCCTGGTTGTTGCCAACTTTCAGAACCCAGAGAGAAGTGCAGGTAAGCGGGTTCAGAGACAACAAACTCCTGGCATCAATGGATAGGGGATGGGATGTTGCCTCTCTTCCCCTATCCCCAAGGGACCCTGGATGTCACGCCCAGAAACTGCCTCTGGCTGCTACTTAAGCTCCATAATGGCCATGATCCAGAGACACACAAAAGAATTTCTGAATCGAGCAACTTGCTGCAGAGATTTCTACACATCCTACTTATGTAGAATTTTAGAATTCCAGGAGCACGCTGCTGCTCCTTGACCACGCGACATCTTATTCGAATCATAACAAGCAATACAAAAGAGAGTATAGGGGAGATTGTCTGTCATAGAGGCAGGGGGAGGGGTGGGACGGTAGGGATACCCGGGACATTGGTGGTGGAAGACGTGCATTGGTGGAGGGATGGGTGTTTGATCATTGTATAACTGAAACACAAATAGGGTAGTTTTGTAATTATCTCACAGTGATTCAATAAAAAATTTTTTTAAAGACAGTACACATGTCCTTATCAATAAGCAAGAGATGGAGGACAGAAAGCTAGCAAATCAGGTAGGGTACTTACTTGCACATGACTGATCTGTATGATCTCTTGTTCCCCATGTGGTCTGCTTAGCCAGCCAGGATTCTTCTCTGCATGCAGATCCAGGGTAAGCCCAGAGCACCAGTGGATGTGGCCCGCACACAAATAAAAAAGAGGTCTAGAAAAGAAAATTTTTAAATAAATTATGTAAGCTATTTAACTGACATCAGAAGAGAAAAATCACTGAATTATAGAATTGAGAGAAGGGCAGTAAAGAAACAAATGCAATAGTGTAGTGGGTAAGGTACTTTCTTGCATGAGGCTGACTTGGATCCATTATTCAATATCACCCAGAATCCTCCAACTCCCACCAGGGGTGACCTCTGTGTACAGAGCCAGGAGTAAGCCCTGAGCACTGCTAGTGTAGACCCCCCCAAGGTAAAGGTAAAGGCCCTCCCGTTGATCGTCGATTTGCTCGAGCGGGCCCAGTAATGTCTCCATTGGTGACTTTGTTGTTACTGTGTCTGGCATATCGAATACTCTCGGTATCTTGCCGGGCTCTCCGAGAGGGGCGGAGGAATTGAACTCAGGTCGACCATGTTGGCCGCGTGTAAGGCGAACGCCCTACCCGCTGTGCTATCGCTCCAGCCTGTAGACCCCCCCAAAAAAATTAAAATGAAAAAAAATCAGTAAAAAACCTCCCCAAGCAAAAGTACAGATCCAAAATGGATTCACTAACACTCAGCCAATCCAAATTAGATCCTCAGCACTCCTATGTTTTCCCAAGACCTGTGGGTGTCACTCACGATCACTGAGGCAGCAGTAAGACCTGAGCTCCTATGGGAGTGATGCAAAAAAAACAATAACCGAAAAATCAAACTAATATTCACAACAAATGTAAAAAATTACGTGAGTATTATTAGTCATTTTACAAAGGAAAATAAAAGGACTCTGGAAATGGGAAAACACTACATGTTTGTGGATATAAAAAATTAACATTTCCCAAATGATAATACCCAAATTATACATATTTCATGCAGTTGTTCAAGATTCTGATGACATTCATCAACAATTTAGAAAAATTTTTAGTGAAATTAACACAGAATCATAAAACTCCCTGAGAACTAAAAGCAATTGCAAGAAAAAGGAGGGAAGGAATGCATTTCCTGACTTAATATTGTGCTATAGTAAATTTTCCCATTATAAGGATGTATAGTTGTCAGTGAGACCCCAGAAATACTCAAAGGGGGCATGGGTGAAAATTAGTTAACTGGAGGTGGTGGTGGTGGTGGGCATAGCATGAGAGTATAGGGTTAACCAAGAAGATAGGGAGATATAGGAAGAATCAAGATTGGAAGGGGGGCACATTAAAGGAATGGTCAAAAACAATGTTGCAAAACATAGTATTCAAAATTATGATCTATTCAAAGAAAAGCGAACTCTCAGGACCATGGGGTAGAATTGACAGCACACAGATATAACACAGATATATACACAGATATTTATTGAAAGTCTATGACAGAGTTTCTGGGTACATAAAGTGGGGCAGGCAAGTCCTCTTCAACTAACATGTTGGGAAAACTGGAAAATAAAATGTAAAAAAAGAGAAATATGTATCTCATATCCCCCCAAATGTAATTCAAAGTGGATTATAGACATTGAACTTGGTCCATAATCCATACAATACAATTATGAAAGCATATGCAGACCTGTCTAGGAAAGGAACCTCATGGGTGTGTGCAATGGTTTGACTTCTCTGGTAAAAGAAATAAAAATACAAAGAGGATTAAAGCAAATGTACAAGTGTTTACAGAACAAAAGAAACTTGGGATAAAATTTTCAAACTGCCCTACTTAGTGGGAGAAAATATTTTCAAACATATAACAAATAAAGGACCAATATCAAGATGTATAAAGCATGCAAAAGCTCAAAAAAACACAAATCATCACATCAAAACAGGAGAGAAGTGAGACCCATCCACAAAGAGGACATACAAATTATCAATAAGTGTATGAAAACATGTTTAGTATCAACTATTACCAGGAAGTTGCAAATCAAAACAATGAGATATTATCACACACCATTGAGAATGGCATATGTCACAAAGAGTAGAAACAACCACTATTGGCAGGAATGTTAATAAGGTTCCCTCACGGGGGAAACGATCTGGTTCAACTTCTAGGGAAAACACTCCAGAGATTTCACCAAAACAATAAAAATATAATTTCCATATGATTCAGAGATTTCACTTGTTGGCATTGTTCCCCTAAAAACAAAAAAAAATCTGAATTTGGAAAAATATATGTATACCTGTGTTCATGGAAGCACTGATTAGAATAGCCAAGATATGGAGACAATGCAAACATCAATGATGGGTGAATAAAGAAGTTAGGACACACGTGCACACATGCAGATGTACACAATTGAATTTTACTAAGGTATTACTAAATAATGAAATCTCTGACTGGAGCTGGAATAAGTAACATGGATTAAGACAAAAACCTTAATTTCAATAAGTAAGTTAGTTGAAATAAGTAAGATGTATTAAGACAAAGCTCACAGGATCTCACTCATCTGTGATAATTGGGAGTCAGAAAACAAGGAAAGAGAGAGTGTCAAATATGGCAACCCCTTGGCTTGAATTGCAAACCTGAGATTACCATGCACTTGAGGGTGGAGTGGGACATAACAAGAGGTAGCACATGGATAGAGGTGGAAAATCTTGGGCACTTGAGTGGGGTGAACTGCAATGACTGTAATAATAAACACTGTTCCCCAAGAAAGCAATGGTTAGAACTGTTGGTTATTAATTCTATGCTAACAGGGAAGGCACACATGACCTGCAAAGATTAACCTTAGACCTGTCACTCATCATCCTCATTTAGGAGGACTTGAAATGTTCTTGACTGAAGTAGTGATGGTTTCCAATGAGAAAAATTCTCTCTTGCTTTCACATGACTCAAACTTTGCACACAGCCTTATTATTTTAACCATCTTAGACATCCATAAACTCCTTTGGTGTTCAACCCACTTGGGAGCTAGATGGCAGTGGGTGCTGGTCTCCTGGTGTATTTAGGGCTCATTCAAGCCCGGAATGGGTGGAAGGGAATACAACAATCTATCTGGGGTCTCCACCTATAGAGTTGGAGTGCAAATAACCCGGAGCACTATCAACACAGTAGAGCCAGAGAATGAGAAATCAAATTCAAAGCAATGAAGGAAAAATATACATGCATACATATTTACTACATATATATGTATATATATAGCATTCAATGCATCACAATCTTTTCAAGTGCACATGGTTACATTTGCTAGGACTGATCATTTGTTAGACTACAAAAATTTTCTTAGCAATATCAAGAAGATCTAAAACATGCCAAGTAGCCAATGTGAACACAATGGCAAGAAAGAAATTAATCATAAAGAAAACTTAGAACTACTTATATGCATGGAAATAAAACAACTCTGAACAGCCAATGGTACAAGAAAGAAAGTTAACTGGAAATTAGAGGAGAAAAAATGAGACAAATGAAAATGGAAACACAACTTTCTAAAACAAGTGACATGCTGCAGAGTTAAGAGAAATTTCACAGCATTAAAGGCCTGCGTCATCCCCTGATGTAGGATAACACTCTTTTGTCCTTCCTCAGGTAGCTTAGGTTTGTCAGGTCACACCCATCTAAGGACACTGAACTTGTAAGCAATGTCCTTTCTGTGTGGACACAGGAAGACAGTTAATATTATGCTTTGTAACTTGGGAGTTGATTGACTCCAAATAATATTTACTCCTGGGCATCTGATTTCTTGACTCAGTTGCCCTTAGTTCCTAGCACCCCAAGAGCAGGGTCCCGATGAGGGATTGAATGGACCTAGGGCAAGCGGTGAGCTACCCTGGCACCGAAATGGGCCAGGCCAAAGCGCCACGATACTCAACTATAAGTTGAGGGCATGATCATGGACAAATGCTGTCATGATCCAAAAGTAAGTAATGACGAGACTAGGACCCTGCTGGAGCTAGGAAGATTAACCTGGCGTGAGGACTGCAGAATGTATAGTGAGATGTTCTCAGGAAGAACCAAACTAAGTTTATATCTCTTACTGTGCTCATACAGAATGACATTGCTAGAAATAGTAGAAATAGATTTATTACAACTATTTAAGTAGATTACTAACTGAGGGAAGAACACACCCTTGTTGGGATCCCACCCTTGAGCAGATCTCCTAGTAATCTGGAGTAATCTCTTTAGATGAGATTTTATCCTTAATCTCCTGGAGCAGTGGTCTTACCTCTCTTTGTTGATTTGTCAGTATTCAACCCACCTTTATGTCACCGCCTTACGTGATTGCTATATAAACTAAGACTGTAAACTCAGAGAGGAGAGTCAGAGCAAGAGGGGCTCAAGCTTGAGAGAAAGAACAGCCATCCTGATCCAGGCACACACAGGACTCAAGAGCACTGAACGAAGGCAGTGAGAAAGGGCCATCCAGTGAGCCCGTGAACACACAACCTTCAGCGTGATAAGATTTTACACCCTGGCAGCCAAAATCCTCCAGAACTCAACTGCTGCCATGTTCACAGCCGTTCTTCACATGTTCAGGCCAAGGCTCACCTATGAGTGAACGTATTCCTGGACCATGCGGCTGCGTCTCATACCTGACCCCACCCATTTTCGAAGAGTGGCACACCACATTTGATGGGGTTTAAAGGAGAAGGCAACCAATCCTATGCTTCCTGTTCATTGATATCGACTTGCTCCAGCAGGCCCAATAACGACTCCATTTTGAGACTTGTTGTTACTGTGTTTGGCATATTAAAATGTCACGGGTAATTTGCCAGGGTTTTCAGTGCTGGCGAGATACTCTGGGTAGCTTGCTGGGCTCCCTGAGAGGGAAGGAGGAATTGAACCCAGGTTGGCCTTGTCGGCCACATGCAAGGCAAACGCCCTACCGCTGTGCTATCACTCCAGCCCAATATATATGCACACAATGTTCAACATTTTACAATATGCTCATAATCTCTTATAGAAGGGCTTAGTGGGTCCTGCGTGAAATGCAACAATCTTCACACAGTTTTCTCTAAGGAAACATTTTCGAGCATTTTCATCATTTTATTCAGAACAAACAATACAAAAGAAATCATGTTGGTTCTGCTTTGGGGCATGGGTTGGGGTTTGGGGTGAAAACATCTGAAATATGGTAGTGGGAAGGTGTAATGATATTGGGATTGGTGATCAAATATTAAATGTAATCAAAGATCGCCTTACAAGCGGCCAACATGGCCGACCCGAGTTCGATTCCTCCGCCCCTCTCGGAGAGCCCGGCAAGCTACCGAGAGTATTTGATATGCCAGACACAGTAACAACAAAGTCTCCAATGGAGACGTTACTGGGCCTGCTCAAGCATTGTGAACTACTTTATAAAAATAAAATTTAAAAAAAGAAATAAGAAAATTCTCAAATGAAAGGGAAAATTAGCCAAGCCACCAATTGATGCTGGTATAGTAAATAAAATTGACAAAAAAAATAAGTAGCCTACAATGCTACAACTTGCAAAGGAAACATTTAAACCAACATTAAAATACAAAGAAGAACACAGCTACTGTGAACAATGGTACACCAACAAATCTAAACAAGATTGACTCAGGATAAAAATACATAAAATAAAACCAGAAATAAACAAATGGGCCTACATCTGAAAGCTTATGCATGGCAAAAAAAAATCAGACTTCTTAAAAATCCAAATCAGACTTTCTTAAAATTGAAACACTTCCTACGAAATGGGAGAAAACATTTGCAAACCATGCTTTTCGTAAAGGCTTAAATATTACATACACATAAAGCGTTATAAAGCTCAACCAGAAAAACTCAACAATTACATAAAATTGGAGATGAGCATCCATTTTCCGAAAATGGCTAAGAAAAGCCAGCAGACATCTGAAAAGATATTACTAGTCACTTGTTATCTAAGAAATGCAAAGCAAAAATTAAAAAGCAATGAATTTCAAGTCACAAGAATCAGAAAGATATATATATCTTAGCTAAATATATATCTAAAAATAACTGATATATATACATATGTGTGTGAGTGTATATATATACATATATGTGTATATATATATATATATATATATATATATATATCTGGAAACAACCAGTACTGAGAAGGGGTGGTGTAAAAGGGGTGCTATTTCATTCACAGTCTGTGGGAACAACATTTGGCTGAACCTCTGTGGAAAAGTTTGGAAACTTCTCTAAAAGCAAGAATCACTCTATCACTGTCATCCTGTTGTTCAACAATTTACTTGATGAGCTCAATGAAGTCAGGTGCCAGCAATGTCTCCATTCATCCAAGCCCTGAGATTTTAGCAGCCTTTCCTTACTTGTCTTTCCCAATGATTGGAGGTTCTTTCAGGGTCAGGGAAATAAGACTCATTATTTTAATAATTTTGGCATATCGAATACACCATGAGTAGTTTGCCCGGCTGTCCAGTATGGGGAGAATACTCTCGGGAGATTGCTGGACTGTCTGAGATATATATATATATATATATATATATATATATATATAAATTCCCTCTATGATTTGTTACCTATTGTCTGAAACTATATATAAATATATATATTTTTATATATAAATATATATATATATATTTCCTCTATGATTTGTTACCTACTGTCTGAAACCCATCATATTGGTGCTGTAATTATAGAAAATGGGTAGGGATGTGGCCAGGAATATGTTCACTCAGATGTGAGGCTCAGCCCAAGTGTGTGGAAAGCGGCCTGGAGTTGGGTAGTGGAGCAAGAATATAGGTTCCAAAAGACCTAGTGATTTCACATTTGCATGTTCCCACCAAAACCCCTTAATAGAAAACTCAAAATGATATATGCACTCCTGTATTCACTGCAGTGCTAAGTACAATACTCAGAAAAACCCCAAATGGACACATAAACGGATAAAGTTGTAGTATAAACACAAAAAAACAGAACCCTACTCAGCTACAAGAAAAGGTAAAATCTTGCAGACTCCTGCAATTTGGATGGATGGAGGGCATCCTGACGAGCAAAATAATTCAGAGCAAGGACAAATACTGTATGATCTCAGCGTGCTATTTAAACAAAAGAAGGTAATTTAAAAATCCTAAATGAAGAGAAAGTCTTGACTTTTGATTACACTAAGAAATCCTCAGTCAAGGAAGAAGCAGACTGAAGGTGATCTGAGGACAATGGTGGGGAAAGGCACCCACGTCGAGAGTTACTGATGACAACATATATGACCTTAGTTGTGCCATGCACGTATAACATGCTGAAAACCACATGCCATGACCACTACATATGTGCCTATCTTTGCAAACACACCAACACTTGACCTTCACTCCTCAGGTACACAAAGCAACTTAAACTCCCGAAGTTGCTCATGGGGAAAATGAAGGACACCCTTCATTCTGTGTCCTTGGGAAAGAATTCATAAGAGCTTCCATGACTGGCTACTCCCAGGACAGAGTGGAAACGCTCAGTGAGCTGCTGCCTTGTCTGCCCAGTACACCATCTTCCTTTCCTCTGGGATTTCTCAAGATTCTTTCCAATTGCATTTGCCCTTTCTCCAGCAGATATTTATCATCCTAACAAATTCTTTGTGGGATGAAGGAAACTGAATTAGTGTTGCCATAATACCAGAACCACCACTACCACAGGTCCCTCATATTTAATGGGTCACCATGTTCAGCTTGCTCTGCTGGGCCCAAAATTTCACTGGCTGCTTACTGAAGTAAACAACCTGAAATGCGTGTTTCTGCCACTTGGCCATCCTACTGGTTTCTTGGAACTGGTTATCACGATGCTTCAACTCAAACAGATCTGGGATGGCAGCATTACACCCATGTACTTGTGAGCTGACAATGGCTGGAACACTTCTACCTGTTCTCTGTAAATGAAGTGTCTGTGTCCAAAAGTACTACAGATAATGAACACACATTTTAAATATTTTAAGGCATTAAAATGTACAAAAATAAAGTTTCACTGTCAATTTTGTAAGCTAAACTGAGCCTTTACCTATCTTTGTTGATATTTGCTTTGTTCTTGCATCTCCTGCTAACCTGGCTATCAATTGCACAACAATTGGACGTCATATTATGATTGATCCATTATATTAAGTCATGAAAACTGTTTCATTTATTAACGAGGGTATAGTGACGGAAACTAATTGCTGGTTCCTAAAACGTTTTGGGAAACAAAGGAAAAGCTTTTCTATGTATTCATTTTCTATTTGTGTTAGAGATTTTCCCCATTTACGACGGACCTGACTTTCTTCAAGTTCAAGGGCTAATGTTTTCAATAAGAAAAAACTTCGTTTGCTTTTGTATCATACAAAAAAGCTCCACAAAGTAATAGGGTTAGTTTGCTCCTGCTGTTTTATTGCTGTTGTGTTTTGGGATTCTTTTGTTTTGGTTTTAAGCTACACTGACTGTGCTCAGTAATTGCTCTGCACTCAGGAATTACTCTGGCAGTACTCAGGGTACCATCTGGGATTACGGGGATGGAAGCCATGTTGGTCATATGCAAGGCAATGGCCCTGCCCACTGCACTATCGCTCGGACCCCAAGTAGCAGTTTGAATGGTCCCAGGATTCCTTTACCTCCCTCGCGCTCAGCATCCGGATCCGGAAAGGACATGGCGCAGGTGTGCGGTGGTGCCCACAGCCTGGGGGAGATGCGCCCCTGCAGACAGCTGGACAGGGCCACACACCTCTCTGTTGAATCTGATAGAGGCATGGGTGCAAATATCCCAAAGGGGAATCATTACACCCATAGCCTGTAGGACGTTGGTGGTTGCAGACCCCGCGCGAAATGCAGGTGCGCATGCGTGTCCGTTACCTCTAACTGCTTAGAACTGACCCAGGACAGCCCCAGTGCGCGCGCACCTACGGGCCGTGGTGGGTGCAAACTTCCGCCAGTCACGCACGCACAAGAGCCTCCAGAATTATAGGTGGCTTTTCAGGACACAGCAAGGAAGCAAACATAAAGTCTTGCCTGAAGCCTGAGGACAAAGTTCAAGCTCAAAATCCATCTCATGAGAAATCCCTGGCTGAAAATCAAGTATAGTTTCTTCATAACAGAATTGGAAGTTTCAAGAAATTTCTCGAGTCCTCGTTCCCTGTGTCCAACATTGTTTGGGGAAGGATGTTCTTGATTTTGATAGAATTCTTATGACCTGGATACCGCTGTTGAACCAATGTACAGTGACAGAGCAGCTGCTGGGAAGCGTCCGGAGATTGGTGTCTGCAAAGGCAGCTTGCCACGCTGCTTAGGATGGAATGATCTGACGGCTACTGGCTGAGCAGGTCATTCCCTCCATAGAGGCCAAACAGTGTAATGAATGTTGTATTATAAATGCATATTCCCAAATCCTTTCAGACTGAGATTTTGGGGAGATCTTATAAATCGTTCCAAAACTAGACTGAAAAATTATTTTCTTATAAACACTGAAGAAAAGAGTGTAGAGGAAATTTGAATCAGGTTTTCCCAGCCACGGATGAAAATATGCAGAAGCTAACTTTGTTGCTGATCTGAACATTGAAGTCAGTTGCACTTCCATTCTGCTCCACTTCCTAATTCAGACCTCCCTATTCCATTCGCCACTGAATTGCCAGACACTGTAAGGATTTAGTTAGGGTCTGCAGAATTTCATGCTGTGGGGATGGAGTCTCCTGAAAAAGAGAGAAGCCGTTTGACGAATATAAAAAAAATCACTACACATGCCAGCTGGTAGAACATACATGTGCTTTTAACCAGAGTGGAAACCAATAGTGAGTTCATAAAAAATGAGATTCTTTGGGGTTTCAGTACATAGTACATATCTAGAATTATGTTAACAACAGAAAACTACTTTGGTGTGGGAGAGAATTGTACTGACCAGAGAAAGTAGAAGGGAACACCCAGCACTGCATTAAACACACATCATTGACTTTTGTCAAAGCTTAGCTTTGAACCATTAAAAATATTCCTCGATTCAACGTTTTATTTAGGAGGCAAATCATCCATAAAATATATTGCAAATACAAAGAAAGTAAGTTTGAGTTTGGAAGCTGTTCCAACTTGAGGTTTCGTGGCTATTCTACGAAGGATAAGAGCTTCCAGTAGAACAAAACTTTGAAAAAGCTAGTCAAACATGTTAGACAAATCTACATTACTTTCAGTCCTAGGGACTGGACCCTAAGAAGGATCAGCAAAACAAACAAACAAAAAAGCAAAACCCACAGCATTTGCTGAGGAAAACTCCGTTCAAATTGTGACCTACAGGGGTTCACAGGTCACTAATGACTGAATTTTCCAAAGAAAGAGTAGACTCTGTTGAAGGAGGTCATCAGGGAGAGAGGAAGGAGAAAGATTTGAGGGGCACACAACTAGACTGGTGGATAAAGTATTGAGATACAGCGAAGACCATGCCAACCTGTGTGCTGAGAATTGGGAAACTGTCTAAATTGCTGGAAGAGGCCATGTGAGCTGTGCTGCCACTGACAAGTTTGAAGGAAAGTTCTTGTTCTGATCCTCCAATGAGATCCCTTCATGGAATGTTGCCCTAGCCAGGCCCTCCTGGCCCTCCCCCTGTACCATCTCCCTCTCACTCCTCCTCCCTCCTGTCCGCAGTGTCTCCTGTGCTGCTCCCAGAGATGACCATGAATCTTGGGGTCTTCGGCTCTGCTTTCAGGGTCTCGCCCTTTCTCAATCCAGGGCTCCCCCAGCCACCACCCTGGGAACCGATCCAGATGCCCCCTCTGGTGACCTCGGCCATTGCTCCTGGCAACCCTCTGGTGCTGTCACCTTTCCCCATGATGCCCGTGGTGGCAGGAGCTGCTGGCCATGGACCCCATGTCCCTGGACCTTGCAAGGTCATCATCTAGGTCAGCCCTGAGGCAGCGCTTGTGGAGTCAGCCCAGAACCAGCCTGTCATCCTGACACAGGCTCCACTCAACTGTGGGGCCGCAGAGGCTCCATCTTCCATGGCCGGTCATCCTGCACCCCTCTACTTGGTATCGTCTGTGCTGGAGACCGTTATTCCAACTCCAGCTACTATTGTCACCCAGGCTGGAACGAGAGACCATCCTCCTCAGGTTCCACTGCCAGTGGCCCAGGTGGCTCCCATCATGCTCCCATGCAGCGGTGGACCACACTCCCAGTGGGTTTGTGGGTAGAGTGGTCTGGCCACCACCCGAAACCAGGCATTGCCAAAAACCTCCAGCAGTCCCAATAGCGTCTATGAGAACTTCCGGCGCTGGCAGAGCTTCAAGGCCCTGACCCAGCAGTACATTCCTCAGACTCTGGACACTGAGGCCCTTTCCTGCTTCCTTATGTGAGTACCTCAGGTGATCTAGAACTAATGGTAGCTTCCCAGAAGATACTGGTGTGACCCCCAGCGTAGGGTCCATGGGAGAGAATGTCCTCAGGAATGCCATCCCAGAGTTCTGGCTCAAAAGCCTGTAGTGACCAGCCATGCCTTAAAGCCTCAGCTCAGTCCCCTATCAGGGTTGGTCCTGACCTATGGAATGAAGGACAGACATTCTGTTCCTAAGACCAGACACAGCACAGATGCACCAAGGTTCAGACAGGCATGACTGCTCGGCCTCGGCGTCTCATGACTTATCCCCAGAGCTGAGGCTTGACACTAGAATAGCCACTGGTCTGGGGTGTAGGAGGCGAGTCAACTCTGGGAGGGGAGGGGAGACCAGGCCGTCATCGGGGGTCAAGGAATGGGTGTGGGGCAGCGGGGGCTCCCACCAGACGCAGACCCTGACCAAGCCTGTCCTTGCAGCCCAGTGCTGCGCACCTTGGCCTGTCTGAAGCCCACCATGAGCCTGGAGGAAGGCCTGCGCCGTGCCTTGCGGGAATGGCATGGCACGAGCAACTTTGACCGCATAATCTACTACGACGTGGCTGCCAAGTGAGTCAGTTCTGGGCAGTGAGTGGGAGTTGGGGCTGGCTGCGGGCCGGGGCTTCAGGGGCTACTCCCAGATGGCCAGGGGGGCCCTGGTATCCCCAGAAGGCCCGTCCCCTGCAGAAACTTGTCCTACCCGGGGCTGGGACAATTCTGCCCACCATGCTCTGGGGCTCCTGACCACAGTCTAAGGGTCACAGTCCCTTATTTTCTATGACCCTCAAAGGGCTGATATGGGGAATCACTGGAGGTGCTGGGGTTTGTGCCCATCCATTCTCCATCCTCCCGAGGGCTTTTCCATGAGCATCCCCTGTCCTGCCTCATCCCACGTGCTCCAAGCCAACCCGACTCAGTGGGGCCTGTACTCCCCACACCAGGTTCATGGAGTTTGAGGCTGAGGAAGAAACGGAGGCACAGAAGCTGCAGTCGAAGAATGGAGTGCAGGGCAAGCCACCCCCTGCCCCACCCAGGCCTGAGCCTCAGGGTGCTACAGGTCAACCACTAGGCCAGCAGCCAGATACAGACCCTGTTCCCCAGCTAATGGTCACAGGCCTGGGAAGGCCCTAGGGTTCCTGCCCTTCCAGGGAGCCTTCACTCTCCCATGTACCCCTAGGCCTATGCTCAGCGGCTCCCTGTCCCTGGCTTTCTCCCTCTTCCTGCACACCCCATGCTGCCTGAGGGTGTCGGACTCACTTTTGAAGTGGGGTTGGAGACCCTGGGGACACTGTGGGTCTCTCCTCCCATTGAGGTTATCCTCATCCCTCACGCAGTCACGGGATTATAGTACAACAGATGTAGGCACTCACCTGACCCAGCCCACAGGTACCCATCCGCAACTCTGTGCTCAGTGCTATGTGTCTGAGGGCATGGACCTGGGTTCCCTCACATCCCTCTCTTCTTCCTTCCTCCTCAGCCTGTGTCCCTAAGAAGGCCGTAACCCGAGCTCCGGCAGCCCAACCCAAGACACACAAACCACAGCGGGCCCCCAAGACCAAGGCCCCCAAGGAGATCCCCCCTGAGGCCGTGCAGGAGTACATGGACATCATGGACGAGCTGCTGAAGGCCCCCGACACAGTCAGGAGGGCACCCCTCGGGCGACGGGCAGTGGGCACGAAGGAGCAGCAGGAGGAGGCCAGAACCTGCCCTAAGCCGTGACTCCTGAGCTACGTGGACGAGCTGTGCTCCCAGGAGGCCTTTGTCACCAAGGTGGGGGACTGGGCTCTGCTGTGGGGTGGGGAGGGCGCAGGACTGCTTCTGTCCAGGGCTTGGTAGTGACGTGTGCTCTTTGCTTTGAGACCACCTGTGCTTGCATTTTTCTACTTGTGTTTGTGTGCATATGTTCACGTGTGTCTCTCTGTACAAACATTGGCCCTTGTTTGTGAATTTCTGGGTTTGGCCGATGTGTGAACATCTCTGTGTGTCTCCATCTGTGTGTACTGTGTGAGCTCTGTGCAGAAACGTAAGAGGATACATGTACATGTTCCTAGAGGTCGAAGAGTGTGTGTCTTTGTGTCATGTGTGTATATGCATCCATGTGTATTTACATGTGCTTCTCTGTGAGAGTAGGTGAATAGTCCATGTGCCTTTGTGAGTGCGGATTGTATGGGCCTGTGTGTGTGAGAGTGTGAGCGCTCCCGGCTTGTGTCCGTGTGAGAATTTGTGCAGCCGTCCAAGCCCCTGCACTGTGCTGGGAACGGGTGTGTTTGCTTCCTCATTCCCATTGGTCCTTATGAGGACCCTCACTTCCGCTTCCCCCTTCCAGGTCGAGGCGGTCATTCATCCCAGCTTCCTGGAGCACCTGCTCTCCCCTGAATTCCAGCTGGATCTCCTGGCCCTGGTTGAGGAGTTGGAGGAGGAGGAAGGTCTCACCCACACACAGGTGAGGCAGATGCGTCTCTGGGGTCCATGCAGGGTCCAGGGGAAAAAATGTGAGGGTTTCCTGCAAGGCAGTGGGCAGCTACCCAGGGCAAGGTCCTTAATCTTTCCTTGTCTGTCCCGTCTCGACTTCTGGAACTGAGCATGGTGTCCTGAACCTGCAGTTTTCTTTATCCCTGATAGTTCAGGATCTATATTGCCTTTGGTGCTCTGTTACTTTCTGCCTATTTGGAGACAGTTCAAAATCACAGGTAGTTCCTGTCAGGAATGTTTTTTTTTTTTGGTACGCAAAATAATTTTTTAAATTTTATTTTCATAAAGTTATTCACAATAATGGATTACATTCAATATTTCAATCCCACCACCATTACACCATCCCAACACCATTATTTCTAAGCTTACCACCACCACCTCTCAAGCGTGCCTAAGAGACTGATACTTTATTTTGTATAGCTTATTATGAATAGCATGAGAAGTCACATGGCCACAAAAGTGGCTGCACGCCCTGGAATTCTAAAATATTAAATAATTAGTGTCCGAAGAAATCTCTGCAGCTGCTGCTGGATTTTGAGATTCATTTTTGAGTCTCTGGATCATGACCATTACTGAGCTTAAATGGCACAAGGAGAAAGGCAGTTCATGGGCGTGATATAGAGGCTAGGAGATGGGAAGGAGCAGCTGTCCCTGATCCCTTGAGGACTAGAGTCAGCAGTCACTGGTCTCACATACCTGGGTTTTCCATTGGGCTCTGGATTCGTAAGGGGCAGGTGGAAGTACAACACCTGCCCCTGTCTGAGGAAACCCGGTGAAATCGGCCTGGTGCAAGATCAGGAGAAATCGCTTTAGCAAGCTTCCTGGTTCCGAGATTCATTTCTTGTTGGGAATGTTTTAGGGGAAACTTGAGGCTCCTCCACAGCACCGGAAGCGTCTGGTGTGAAGTGGCTCAACATGCCTGATCATGCATTTGGTCCCTAGAAGCAAGAACAGTTCCTGGGCACCACACCAGTTTTGTTCTACTCTCTCTAAAACTGTGATCAGTGTGGTAGAAATGAAGTATGTCCAGACTCTGTGGCACTGCTGAAACAAGGTGGTCAGACCTTTCTACTGTTCCTGCATGCTCCCTTATGGGCACACAAAGTCCAGCATCCAGACTTCAGAGCAGATCAGCTGCCCTGTAGGGGACCCAGATACAGCAGCGGGGCCTGTGCTCATTCCCATAGACTAGACCATAAACTCCAGGTTGTTCCTATTGGCGAGCTCCTTGACACCTGGCCCCACCCCAGCAAGCGCTGGGAGTTTAAACAACACTGACCTGTCTGGAGAAAGCTCTGCTCTCCACTGGGGAGCACTGAGGAAGCCCAGCAGTCACAGTCAGGGAGCTGAGGGGTCCCTGGGCTCTTCCTCCTCCATGGAGCAGACCCTAGAGGGGCAGCCGAGCTGTGGAGCTGGGTTGGATGGAGGAGACTCTGGGGTGGTGGTGCTGATAAAGGACCTGAAAAGTTGGATCAAGCATCTGGAAAGCCCTGGGGACCTGGCTTTTACCTGTTAGATCAGGGATGGCAGCTTGCTGAGACCAGCTCTTCATTCCTCTGAAGTGGGACGGGAGTGAGGGTGGAAAAGGGTCTATCTGGGGTTTGGGAGGTATTAACACAGTCTGCTCCCAAGAAAATGCACATCACAAAATCCCTGGAGAGGGGACCATGTTTTATGTGACCAGGATAAAGATTGAGGGGTGCATTTTCATGGGATAGGTGGAAAACAAAGGTCTCATTATCAGGCCTTGAGGATCCTGGAGCCCCAGAAGAGTCTCGCTGTTTGTGTCAAGTTCTTGGGATTGGGTTGTGTCAGACTAAAGCCATCCCAGAGCACATACAGGCACACCTGTGGCCGTGCCTGGAAAACACTTGCAGGTGTTCCTTGCATTGTTGGTGCTTCGACAGGCTTTGGTGCCCTCTTTGCCCAGGTCCTGTTCTCTCTGTATGTGTTGTCTCCAAAAGGGGCCACCTGGGATAGGCTCCGGAAACGGCAGCAGTCTCTGCACTGGCCAAAGGGCCATGTTCCAAACCCCACAGTTGGAACAGCTCTGGTGAGGGTCCAAACTGCACATCCAGTTGTGGGCTAGGTAAGGGCTCAGGCACTGGATCATGGAAGGGAAAACAAAACCCGCACCAGAGCTAGGTGAGAAGAGTTTCTGCAAACCTGTGTAGGCAGGTTCAAGCTGTGCAGGGGCTAGGGACTTACATGAGGAGATAGTCCACAACTCTGGGCCAGAGGGCTCAGGACAGGGATAGCACAGGGGCAGGTCCAAAGTCAAGGAGGGCTCAGGAGAGAGCTGAGTCCAGTGGGAAGGATGGGATTAGAGAGGTCATATTTTAGGGGTCAGAGGTCAGAGGGGTGCAGCCAGGCCTGAAGCCACTCTGGCCATGGGCATGGAGACTGGAAACCCCTGGCAGGAAGAACCAGCCCCGCAGCCCTTGGCTCAGCAGGTGCTTGGGGCACCCGGGGCTCAGGTGAGCAGATGGGCTGTGGGCGGGGAACAGCCGGGCTGGACTGGCCCATCAGTCTCCTCTTTTCTCCTCTCTGTGTTCCCCAGTCTTCGAGCGGGCAGCCGGCCACGGCGTCCTTACAGTTGGTGCACCCGGAACACCCTGTCCAGGTCACATGGCCCACTGCCCCTCCCGGAGACAGTGGGGAGGTGGAGGCAGGACACTAATACAGCCCCGCACACAAAGCTAGTGTCTGGGCCAGGGGTGGGGGTGAGGGTTGCTGAGGGCATGGGTTTTTCCGGGATGCAGCTGTGACCAGCTGTGGCCACCACATCCCTTCCACGGCTTCCCACGGAGCTTGCTCACTGTGTGCTCTGCAGTCCACGTTCCTGTTGCCCAGGCAGCAGACAGGGATATCAGACACCAAGCTGCCCTCTCACTCTGGGACTGGTTGACCCCTGCTTCTGCTTTCCCACTGAGAAGTGGTCAAGGGTCTACTGGAGAGGAAATGGGGACCTCCTGTTTACCACATGGCATCGGGATGGTCATCACAGTGTGCGGGAAGCCCGAGGGGTATGGATGATCTCTGGTGGCCACGAGGCTGTGGAAGGCCAGTGGCCATGGCAGGCCAGCCTGCAGTACCAGAGCATTCATCCCTGTGGAGCTGTGCTCATTCATTCCCACTGGGTGTTCTCTACCGCCCCCTGCTTTACAAAGTGAGTTGTTTCTCAGGTCCTAGAGCCAGGCTGGCAGTGGGAGAGGGTTAAAATATTAGAGCCCCTGCATCTTCAAGGCTGTGTGCTGGGACAATCTGTGTCCTTCTAGTCCAAGTCTTTCTGCCTGTGACCTGTCCTCTACTGTATTGTCCTCTCTCCTCACCTGATTTTGCTCATCTTCTTATCCTCATCCCTGTGCCTTACCCTGAAACAGGTCTGCCCCTGAGACGGCAGTGTTCATTCTGCCTCCCAGGTGCAATGCCAGCTGGCTCTGTGTCACCTCACACGACGGTTTCTCTCAATGTCCCTGCAATCCTGGTTGTCAGAGGGAGGCTGGAACCTGGGATGTAGTGGCAGATGCTGGTATTCTGTACGTCTCTGGCCTGGGGTCTCTGCTCACCACATGTGTATTGTTCAGCTGCGTGGACACTAGATATGGAGTCCCTGACCTTGAAGAAGAACAGAGCTGCTCTCTGTTCTGGGTCTGGTTGGGTGTTCCCAGTGGTTTGGGGGGGCAGTAACCAGGAGCTGGATCTTTGGTACGTACAGAGGCCCACAAGCACCTGCTCTGTGCTGTGTACCACTGGAGACCCACTGTGGATAAGGTTGGCTTGACCCACCTCACTGTGTCTCCATTTAGTCAGAGAAGAAGTTCCCCCTGTGGGTGAGCAGGGCTGACACCATTGGAGTGGAGAACTCAGATGGGCAGGCTCCAGTGGGCATGGGTCAGTTTGTGGATGCGAGAGTTTGGTCACCGGCTTTGTGGGAAGGAATTTCCAGGTGAGTGAGTGGGAAGGTGGAATGTTTCGTCCCTCATGGTCAGAACACAGGACATCCTGCACGCATGGTCTCCTTTGACCAATGATTCTGTGCAGTTTCAGAACAGGTGAGTACCAAGAAGGAGTGAAAGAAAGGAGTGGTGCGAGAGCAGTTTGGTCATAAGGTGGGTCAAGAGCCAAGATGGAGCCAGGGCGCTCTGCATGTACCCAAGGAAGGTCAGGATTGTCCAGCTCCATGGGACCTGCATCCCTCCGTGATCCTTTCCAATAGTGGGTGTGTGCTGACTTGTGATTAAAACCGCCCTGATTGCTAGAGAGAAGGTCTGACAGAAAGGGAGGGTTCTGTGCGGTGGTGCAGACAAGGCAGTGCTGGGGGTCAGATGATGGTGGAGAGGCACAAGCTGCCATATGCAGAAGATGATGACTGTCACCTTCCCTCCTGCAGGAAGTCTCATGCCCCTGAGGATTACTGGGTGTGTTGGGGAAGTACCCAGCTCTACCAGGACACCCAATAGGCCAGGAGGGTGGCTGTGAGCTGCATTATCATCCATCCAGACTTTTAGAAGCTCCACCATTTTGCAGCGGTGTTACAACTGCACCAACCTGTGAACTTCAGCTCCTATATCATCCCTGTCTGCATTCCAACCGCTGTCATGGAGCTGCTTCTTGGCACATCTTGTTGGATAAGTGCCTGGGGAAAGCTTACTGAGGACAGTGAGTGGTTATGGTGTGGGTGTGAATGGGAATAGGATTCTAGCTCATCAAAATCTCTAGTTAGCGTGGAGGCCTACGGACCTTGTGCTTCTGTGCCTTATTTCCTGAGAACTGGACTCTTCTCATTCCTCTTGTGAAAAATGTATCCTTCTGAAAGGAGGACAAGTTACTTCAAGTTACTCAGGTCGAAGACACTGAAGTTCTGGGTCCTTTGCTTTGGGGAGTTAGGAATCTGGAAATTAAAGTTTCTCTGTCTTGGGTGTAAAAACTTAACTAATAAGTGAATTGATTTAGGGTTTCTCAAAAATGCTGTTTAGGTGGCCTGAGAACTCCTCTCAGTGATGTATGGCCCAACTTCTCAGTTTGAGGATCCAGTGTTGTTAGGTTCTGCAGTGACAGGGTTAACCAGGCCACCTCAGTGAAAACTGGGGGAAACCTCTAGGCCACATCTGGTTGTGCTCAAGGGCCTGTAGGGCTTTATCTTGATGCTCAAGGAACATGTCATGCCAGAGATATAACTAGCAACGATTTTGGGAGAAGTATGTATTTCACACTTCTGTTCTCTTCTAGCCCCTTGGTTCTAGTATTTCAATTTGATGTAGATCAGACATGACTTTATCAACTCAATTTGTCTGAGTATTCCTCTTTCTACTGTGAAATACCTTAATTTTTCCATGGCCATAGAAGGAACATGTAAAAGTAAGAAAAAAGCTCTTGGAGAACCTCGGGGAAGAACGATGAAGACCTAAAATCATCTCAGTTCCTTCACCTAAGTTTTGTTCTTCTCCTCACCTGTGTCTCCTATCTGCATCTTGGATTTGTCAGGTGAATGGTGTAATAGGGTGAATACAGGGTAAAACTTTGTGGAGGTTTTCAGTGAAATGAGAAGTATAAAAATTTGCATAAACATGAACTTGTTCAGAGAAGTGTGTTTATACCTTAGTGAAATATTGATGCATAATAATTAGGGAAAAGGAAATATTTATTTGCCTTTTAAATTTTTTATATTTATAAAGTTGTTCACAATAATTTATTACATTAAATATTTCAACACCAATCCCACCACCATGTACCTTCCCGCCACCATTATTTTGAATTATATCTTTAACTTTATATTTTTATATCTTTATATCTTTATGGGCTGGAGCGATATCACAGTGGGTAGGGTGTTTGCCTTGCACACAGCCAATATGGCCGACCCGAGTTTGATTCCTCTGCCCCTCTCAGAGAGCCCGGTAAGCTACCTAAAGTCTCTTGCCCGCATGGCAAAGCCTGGAAAGCTTCCTGTGACGTATTCGATATGCCAAACACAGTAACATGTTTCACAATGAAGGCATTACTTGGCCCGCTCGAGCAAATCGAAGAACAACTGGAGGGCCGTGGACCATGATATCTTTATATTTCTCTTTCTTTTTTTCTGTCTGTCTGTCTTTTTCTCTTTTGGTCTCACCCAGCAATGCTCAGGGGGTTGCTACTGGCTCTGCATTCAGGAATTATTTCTTGGGATGCTCAGGGGACCATATGGGATGCTGGGAATTGAACTTGGGTCAGTCGCATGCAAGACAAACGCTTTACCTGCTGTGCTATTGCTCCAGCTCCCCAACTGCCTTTATTTCTAAAGTCATTATTTGGTACACTGCTTCTCTTCAAAGGTGCTACAGGCATTTCAGACAGACCATATCTTACGGAAATGGGGTACAAAAGCATTCCAGATTCTTGCCTGAATCAGTGGCAGGAACACTTCCTTCCTCGTAACCAGCCCCCAACTATACATGCACATGCACGCACACACACACACACACACAAACACACACACATGCTCACAGACACACTCATACTCTCACTCAGTCATACAAGCTTATACTGCGTTTGTCTTGAGGTCCAGGAGCATGCCACAGACTTATCATTAGTCAGCCTATAGAATTTCAGACAATCAGCTTCTGACTTTTATGGGCTTAGCTGTGACCAGGTGGCCTCACCTCCAGTGCTCCCATACCAGCCCGCCATCACAAACATCCTTCTGCCCATTACTTCCTCTCCCCTTCTCTTTTCTCTCTAGAAACTTCTTTGTTTTCACTGGGTCTGCAAGTTAGAGTTGTCATTTCTTCGTGATTGCTTGCCTTAGGAAATCACTTTTACATTTGAGCAAAATCTGTTAATTGTCTTTGGATAACTAATTAGTAGTGGTACTTTAGAATCATATGGAGTTTCTGTATTAATTTTTTAAGGACTGCATATCGTTATCCCTAGCAACTACACTAATTTCATTCCCAGTACCAGAGCCCTTTTCTCCACATCCTTGCCAACAATCATTTCTTCTTCAACCATTTTCCCAACTATGAGCCATTTCCCTAGTTATAAGTAATTTTGAATTTCTTAACGTGTCTGTGCGCCATCTATGAGGAAGTGTCTGTTTATGTCTTTTGAATAATTTTTATTGTGATTTTTTCTGTTTTTTGGTTATATGAGTTAATATATTCTGGTTATTAATCCTTCGTTAGGCATGATGATCAAACAGCTTTTGCCTATTGCTCAGTTGCTTTTATTTGTTTGTTTGTTTATTTGTGTCCATTGTAGTTTCCTTTTCTTTGTAAATGCGTTTTAGTTTTATGTTGTCCCATTCTATTGGATAACATTGGGTGTCCTTGCTCCTCCTGCAGAGAGATTAGGTTTTTTGAGCTGCTCCCACAACAGTGCCCCTGAGGCATACCCAATTCCATCAAGCACCAATAATCCTATATTACTTTTCTCTTTTTTTCATGCCATTTGCAAGGATTATTTAGCAATGTCCATTTTGTATAGACACAGAAAGACAGTTGATGGCTATGCTTTGTAACATGGAAGTTAATTGGCTCCAAAATAATATTTACTCCTGGTCATCCATATTTACTTGACTTAAGCCTCAGTTTCACTTGGTTCCTAGCTCTCCAAAAGCAGGATCCTGACGAAGGGACTGGATGGGCCCAGGGTAAGCTGAAAACTACCCTGGCATTGGAAAGAGACAGGCTAAGTGTATGAAGTATAATAAGTTAAGAGCATCATCAGGGAAAAGACTCTGTCATGACCCAAGAAGAAGTTACTGAATAAGGACCCTGCTGAGGTTAGGATCAACTAGCCTGGCCTGAGGACTGTGGTTTGGAATATATAGCAAGATGTCCCAGGAAGATTCAACCTTTAAGCTTAATATAGTTCTTACTGTGTTCATACAAAACTGACTAGAAATTTTATAAGAAGTTACTATGGTTGTTTAAATGGATTACTTACTAGCTGAGGAAAGGAGAAAGCAATACACCCTAAATGCAATCCCGCCCTTGTACAGATCTCCTAGTAATCTGGAGTGCTCCTAGTTATCTGGAGTGCTGAACCCTCAGATGAGATTTTGTCCTTGAGTTAATCTCCTAGAACATCCCCTGAATGACTAGCTTTATCTCTGTTTGATGTTCTGATATTGTTCAACCCCACCTATGTGTATCCCCATCCTTCATGATTTCTATATTACTATACTGTAAGTGGAAAGAAGGGTCTAGGAGGATGACAAGGAATCCAAGGACGATGACTGGAAGTATAGGACTTTGAGATCTATGAGGAGACTAGTATGATGGAACTATGATAACTGGGACTACGAGCAAAAGTACAACGATGGTTTTGCAGTAAGGAGAGAGATCAGACTACATTGGGGAGGAGAGAGAAACTGGCTACTGACAATTCTGGGGTCCAGTTCCCCTGTTCCTTCAATCCTTTCTCCATCTTTGCTGTCATCTAGCCTGAAAGGTGGCTCTCGGCCACCAAACACTTGAGTCCCACATGTGTGCCCATTCCTTTATTTGGAAACTCACACCATTCATGTATTCTTGATTGCTTTTCCCTCCCCATTGGAGATGTGTCTGAATGTATCCCTAATGTTGAAATCCCAGAATATAGACCCCTAACTTTTCTTCTGTGTGTTTTATGACTTTATAGACAACATTTCTCTGTATGTGTTTCTCTGTGTGTTTGGGCCATTTCTCAGAAATTTCATGGAAATTTCTGACTCTGGGGGTGAGGGTTTCACTCCTTTAGCTTTAAGGGGACCTGCAGTGTTGGATAGTGACCTTTACTCCTGCATGCAGAACATATGCTCAGCACTTTGACCCAACCATCTCTCTGACCCAAGATCCTTATGTCCAGGCAATATCTTCAGACAGTTATCCCTGCCCCATGCTCTATATGATTTAGTGTCCACACAACTTTATGAGGGTTTGCTGTAAGACTTCAATGCATCATGGTATGAAAAGTTAGTGGATACAATTTCTATCTTCCTGATTTTATTGAGGTGTGTTTTGGGACCCAGCACATAGTCTATCTTGGAAAATGTTCCATGTGCACATTTGCAGAAAAGAATGTGTATTTACATTTTGGGGGATGGAAAGGCCTGTATACATCTATTAGCCCTCTCTCTTTCATTTCTTCCTTCAAAGCCTTTCTTCAAAGCCATTCTTCCTCCAAAGGCATTCTTCCATGTCTTCCTTCTGAGTTTTAATCTTGTTGATCTACCCAGAGGTGATAAGATGGTGTTGAATTCTCTAGCTACTATTGTTTTGCTACCAATATCCTCCTTTAAGTTTCCAAGAAGTTCTTTTAAGTGTTTTGGTGGTCCCTCATTGGATGCGTATATGTTTAGGAGCATGATTTTATTCCTGCTGTACATATTCCTTGATTATTAAAAAAATGGCCTTTGTTGTCCCCTAAAATCTTTTTCAGCCTAAAATCTTTGTTGTTGGATATTAATATGGCCAACCTGGATTCTTTGAGGGAGTTGTTTGCTTGAAGGATTGTTTTCTATCTTTTGACTTTGAGTCTGTGTTTGCACTGGCTGTTCAGATACGTTTCCTGTAGGTAGCAGAATGTTTGGTTCAGTTTCTTAATTCATTTTGCCACTCTGTGTCTCTTAGTTGACATTGAGAAAGATTATTGTATGGGGTTTTGTGCCATCTTTCTGTAGAGGTCTGTTGTGCTTGTAGGGATTTGTCTTGTCTTACAGTAGCCCCTTTAGTTCTTCTTTTAAGATTGGTTTTGAGTCTACGAAGTTCCTGAGTTGTTGTTTATTCATGAAATAGTGCATTATTCCTTTGAGTATCATTTTCCTCCTTTCCTGAGGGGCTAGAATTTTGGTATCAGATAAATAAATTCTCCCTATAATTTCATCTCCCTACTGAATTTTCTTCACATTATTTTCTAGGTTTAGCTCTAAAATAATCCTTTTTATTTTACTTACCTTTTTATCTCTGAACTAAATATATTCTCCTGTATTTTTGTTGTCTAAAGGTATTAATGCGATGGCAGAGGAGTACTGGAAGCCAGGTGGGAGGGTAACAGGGAAGATGGTGGGTCTGTCATTGGATGGTGGAAAGGGAAGATATATTGGCTGATCGGGGATTTCTATGAGAATGATGGGAGAATGGATGGATAGATGGACAAAGGTGAATGAATAACCAGGGGATAGGAGGGTGTGTGAGTGAATGTACACGAGGAGAGAGAGGCCAACGGAAGGGTGACTGCTGATCTGGAAGGACGGGAAAAAACTGACTCATGGAGAAAGAATGGATCTTGAAAGGGGAGTTGTGCTGGTGATTGGTTCTGCTCTGTGTGTTGCATGCATTGGTGGGGGAATTTGACATTTTTTTGTGTTTAATAATAGGGTTGGGTATTTGTTTATGGGAGAGAGATGAACAAAGTAAGATAAGTTAGGAGGCATAGGGAATCAGGAGGAGGATTTTCTTGCTGGTGGGTAGGGGGCTGAGGCAGTGCTGAGGCTCAGCTGGGCTGAGAAATCTTGTTCTTTGGGAGTGCTAGAGAGTGGCAGAGTGAGGTGGGGGTAACTGAAATGCCGAAAGCCTCCTCTGTCCTTTAAGAGCCGGAGACTGGTAGTGAGTTGGAGGCTACAAGGACTCCTGGTGGGATTTTTAGGGAAAACGATGATTGTCACATTCCCACTCTCCAAGATTAGCCCAGCTCTCAGGCACCAGGGAAGCTGTGACAGCTCACCTCAAAATAGGTGACTAATATAGTGGAACTGTGTTATGATTTTTGGGTCACACCCAGCGATGAATAGGGTTGGGTAGCCAGGGGTTACTCCTGGCTCATGCACTCAGGAATTACTCCTGGCAGTGTTCAAGGGACCATATGGGATGTGGGAATCAAACCCAGATTGGCCACATGCCAGGCAAATGCCCTACCCGCTATACTATCGCTCCAGCCCCTAGAAATGCATTATGATGTCGCTGGAAGTAAAAGTCTGAAATCGAGGTACAGCCTCTGATTCCTTTGGATGGTGTATGGCACATGGTCGCCTTGGCTATTCCAGCTTCCAGATGCTGGACCCATTCCTGGCCCAGTACCCCTTCTGGCATACTCAGGGAACAAATCTGAGTCTTCCTCTGTCACCAGATCTGTTCTCTCACCTAAATCTCCTGCCTCCTTCAGCTGAAGGACGCTTACAGAGTGGAGTATCCTGAGTGGCAAGGGAAGAGAATCTGGGGGAGAGGAACTGGCTGGGGAGAGGGGACTGGAGCCATGGCTGGGGTGGGCAATGGACCCTCTGGTGCTGGTGTGGTGGAGGGACACTGTGTCCATGGACCGCTACCACTCTAGCAGTGGGCAGTGCTGAAAGGAGGTAAAGGGATACGCATGATACCCTTTCAGTAACAGTATTGCAAACCATACTGCCTAAAAATGAAATGAGAGGGGGTGGGTGTAGAGAGACAGACAGACAGACAGACATGCGCTCTGGTCTGGTGTGTAGGACACTGTGTCCATGGTCCCCTATCACTGTAGCAGTGGACAGTGAGCAGTGGGTAGTGGGTGCTCTGGTGCTGCTGTGTAGGACTCTGTGTCTATGGGCCCCTATCACTATAGCAGAGGGCAGTGGGCACTCTGGTGCTGGTGTGCTAGAGGGACACTTTATCCATGGAACCCTATCGCAATAGCATTAGAAATCATGGTACCAAATATTTTAGAAATATAAAGAATTGCTCATGGCGCCCCCAGATCTCCTGAGCATCATATGGGTAGTCTCCCCAACCCCAAGAGAGGAACCAGTCCAGTGGTTGCACATGCATACTGAGGGGCGCAAAGGCCATGTGCTGCCAGACACACACCCAGCCCAGCACCACTGCCAGCGGGTGTCCTGTCCTCTTGCAGGCCCAGCAGCCAACATAGCCTTCCTGGGGAACATAGCCAAGGTGCCCCGGGCCTCTGCCCAGGCCCAGCACCCACAGAGGGGCAGTCCTGTATGGGGCAGAAGACAGGCACCTTCTGAGGCAATAAGGCCCCAGGAGGCTCCAGATGTCTCCCAGGGTTTAGCAGCAGTGTAGGGTAAACTCACAGGGTTGGTCCCCGGCACAGTGTACGTTCACTGGAGCATTCAAGAGTGATTCCTCAGTACAGAGCCAAGAGGAGCCCAAGCACTTCTGGGTGTGACTCAACTGCCCCCAAATTGTTTTAATATTTCTTTGTTTTAATATTGCTTTGGGGGTATATGTTATTCACTTCCATCTCCACTAATGTGTCCAAACACCAACTGCCACTGATTTTTATCATGTCTAGTCTGTCCCTTCCCTCTCTATAATGTAATTTTATATAAATTTAAATTCACTAAATATTTTAAGAAACACATTTTATGCTTAACTTTTCATAAATAGTAGCACTATAGCACTGTCCTCCCGTTGTTCATCGATTGGCTTGAGCGGGCACTAGTAATGACTCACAACAAATTGTGAGGCTTGTTGTTACTGTTTTTGGCATTTTGAATACAGCACGGGTAGCTTGGCAGGCTATGCCATGCAGGCGAGATACTCTCGGTAGCTTGCCGGGTTCTCCTAGAGGGGCAGAGGAATCGAACCTAGGTCGCCCGCATGCAAGGCAAACACCCTACCCGCTGTGCTATCGCTCCAGCCCTCATTAATAGTAATAAGTGCAAATAATTAAAATGTTTAACACTGAAGAGTTGTTTTCCTACTCTTTCTCAATTATTAGAGTTGTAAGTAGTTTTGAAAAACTACGTAGTAGTCTAATTCCCTGAGAATCTATAAGATCCTGAGTTTCAAATATCTTGTCACTGAAAATAAAGAATGGCTTTCAGACACCGGTTCTACAGGTACCTGGACCATCACGATCACAATCACCATCAGCCTGTTGTTTGTCGATTGCCTTGAGCAGGCACCAGTAATGTCTCCTTTCTAGCCATGAGATTTTAAAAAGCCATATTCTGTGCTCTTTCAGGGGTAGGAGAATGAGACCTATCTTTTTTCTGGTATTTGGCATATTGAGTATGACACGGGAAGTTTGCCAGACTCTACCATGTGAGCAGGACACCCTCAGTTGCCTGCTCGGTTCTCCAAAGTAAGAACGAGATAATAAGTTTAGTGGCCACGTGCTTCCAGGAGCTGGGTTTTTATAGTCTCTGGGTCTTAGCCATTGATGTTTTTTCATACATGATTATATTAGGATTCTTTATTTCCTCAGAAGGTCTTTGCTGTCTCCTTGCAGAGAGCCCTTCCTCACCAAGCACACACCTTTAAACACTGATGATTCAGCCTGCTGGAGCATGCCTACTCAGGGCTGTTAGGGAACTTCCCCCTGGAAGCAGCCCCATCACCTGCCTGATTTAGAACACAGTTTCTCAAGAGACCACAGAAGCAGTGGCTCGAGCTAGGCCCCACCAAGAATGAAAGCCTTGCCCTGAGTGCAGATTCAGCCTCTCACATAAATGGTGATTTCTTACTGTTTGTTTTGTTTTGGAGTCACACTCAGTTGTGCTCAGAGCTTAGTCCTGGCTCAGAGATAACTCCTGACAGTGCTCAGGGAGCCACATAGGATACCAGAAGTGGAGCCTGGGTTGACCATGTGCACGGTAAGTGTCCTACGTGCTATACTATTTCTTCAGGCCCGCACTTAGGTATTTAAAATAAACAGTTCTTTCTGCTGTTTTATACTCCAGACAGCATCCTAATGCCTGTTGGCTCTCGAAGAGAAATGTGTGTGCACACAGGACAGGAGACGTCGCAGGGCTAGAGTCTCAGGAAGAGGGCGTCCATCAAAATCCTAGTTTCAAGGTATCTTATCCACACCAATAATTCTGCATTGATTACAGTCAGGTGATCTATGCTTATTTAACAGTCTGTATCCAAAGGGGTTTTGCTAAGGGGGTTTAATGTTCCTTTTTTATACATGTTTTTATCCTCCATTGTCAGATATAAATTAAGGGGCTGACTCAGATCTGGCTATTTCATGCTTGAAGAAGATCACAATGAAAGAAGTGTGAACAGAATTAATTGATCTGGTGAGGAAAATATCCCTTCAACTGTAAACTACATTCTATCTTCAGAATCCCTGCCATGAAATTCACCTTCAGTCCAAGACATATTTTGCTTTTGCTCTTTCATTTTGGAGGGGCCACACTGGCTTATGTTCAGGGCTTACTCCTGGTGAGACCAGATGGGGTTCTGGCGACTGAGCCCAGATCAGCTCTACCATCTCTCCAGAAACTCCAAGACATAGTGGCAAGTTTTTGTTTCTCTACTGTCATATCTTTGTAAATTCTTGAGAAGCTCCATAACTCAAAGCTGTTTTGTCCAATTATTTTTAGAAAATCCTTTTAACAGCCCATACGAACGGTTTAATCTAATCTTTCCTAATAGTCTCAACTAAACAATCGCCACCTACTTAACTTCAATTTTCAACATTAAACACAGACAAACCTATACCTTCACTATAACAGAACACTAGTCATAAGCCTAACCAAAGGCTTGCCCTAACCTTATCTATTAGCCTTAAGCGAACAATCTCCCCATACTTTACTCTCATCAAGTAATTGTGGGTGGAGTGATAGCACAGTAGATAGGGCGTTTGCCTTGCACGTGGCTGACCCAGGTTTGATTCCTCCGTCCCTCACAAAAGCCCAGCAAGGTACTGAGAGTATCCTACCCGCTTGGCAGAGCTTGGCAAGCTACGCATGACGTATTCTATTTTCCCAAAACAGTAACAAGTCTCACAATGGAGATGTTACTTGTGCCCTCTTGAGCGATGAATAACGGGAAGACAGTGCTACAGTGCTTGTACTTGTACAAGTAGCCCAGTCCTTATCCTTACTCAAACAGAACCCAAACCCTAATAACAGTAAACCAAAAACAGCAAAGCCACGTTCTTATAATACCCAACCTAAAGGCTGGGCATTAATTTACCTATTATCCTCAACTGAACAATCTTCCTAGACTTTACTTCATTTTCAGTTTTAAAAGCAGTCAAACGCTTATCAAACAAAACTTTAATCCAAACCCAAACCTGAATGCAATCCACATTCTTTTAGCAACCCACACCAAAGGCTCTGCCTAATTAGCCTCAAATGAACCAACACTCTTTCTCTAATAACCCCAATCACGTCCTAATTAACATTGTTATAATATCCCATATCAAATACTTGGCCTAAATTTACCTGTTGTCCTCAGATGAACAATTGCCCTATGTATTATTTTCTCTTTTCAATTTTAAACATAGTCAAACCAATACTTACTTTACAGAACCCTACCCTACCCCAATTCACACTGTTTTATTCTTTATTTTTTTTGGATCACCATTATATGTAGGTACAAAGCTGTTCATGATTTGGTTTCAGTCATACAATGTTCCACACCCATCTCTTCACCAGTGCACATTTCCGACAACCAATGTCCCCAATTTCTCTCCTGTAGAAGAACATTGGTTTGCCTTTCCTTCCCAGCCACAGGGAGCTTGGGGTTGTTGATTGCTCCCACAACCTGTCAATTACCTTTGCCTCCTGATCAGACTCTGCTGACTTGTAAATATTGTTTTTCTCTCTTAATGTCCTTTGCATAGTTAGCTACCTCAGAGCAATGGCTTTTTGTACGGACACAGGAAGACAGTTAAAAAGACATGCTTTTGTAACTTGGGAGTTGATTGACTCCAGATAATATTACCTCGTAGACATCTGCTCTCTCAACTTAAACCTCAGTTGCCCTTACTGCCTACATCCCCCAAATCAGGGCCCCGATGAGGGACTGGATGGACCCAGGGCAAGCGGTGAGCTACCCTGTCATCAAAATGGGCCTGGCCAAAGTTGCCTAATACTAAACTATAAGTTAAGAATATGGTCATGGACAAATTCTGTCATGATCCAAAAGTAATAACTAGATTTGGGTCCTGTTGGGGTTAGGAATGATTGATCCAGCCTGAGCACTGTAGTCTGAGTCTGTGGTGAGATGTCCCCAAAGAGAGTAGTCCTACAAGTCTAATTGTGTCTATTCCTGTGTCGATACAGAATGGCAATTATTAGGAAGTTGAAATAAGATGTTAATTAACTTTCTGGTCTAAAGAGGGGAGAAACACACCTTAAGTGCTGTTTTGCCCTGGTGGGCTGCAGGTGGTCAGAAAGGCATGAAGAATATGTTAATTATACCTGGGTGGGGGGAGGAACAGTTTGGGAGGCTTGGTTTGAGAAGAGGTGGTAAAAAATGTGGTTGCAGAGAGTTGGTGAAAAAAGAAAGAGAGGTAGAGTTGGAGAGAGGCAGAGTTGGAGATGTGGGCAGAGCAAGAGACAGAGTGAGCGAGTGAGGGTTGGAGAGAGAATTGTGGAGTGTGTTACAGAGAGGCTAGAGAGATTTGGGGGCAAATTGGGGAGAGAGTCATGGCCAAAGGGGGGAGAGAGTGGTGGATAGAGTTTGGGCGAGACAAGAGATGGAATAAGGCAACTGATTATCAACCAGCTTGGCCCTCGTTTCTCCTCTGTCGGCCTCAGTCAAAGGTCATCCCAGGTGGGGAAGCGGTTCAAGAGCACTGAACAGCCAGAGAGAGCCACCAGGAGAGCCCATGAACATCCCCTAATCTGTGATCATTCCTAGAGACACAAGGGTAAAAGGAGTTTCAACAATCAGGGAAAGGAGCTTAGGGAGGAGCCCAGGAGAGGAGAGCACAGGGAGGAGTCCAGGGCAGGAGAGCACATTGGAGCCCTGAGTGACAGCAGGGCAGGCCGCCCACCAGGTGCGGGGTAGCCTGGGAAGCAACCCACTGCTCACTGCCTGCCTGAGGACGGGCAGCGGGTCTGCACCAATAACCGGCGTCTGCATGGTGACTGGGATCTGCACCTTGACTGGAGTTTACACTGGGCGACAGGGGTCTGCACGGGAGTCCCGCGACTGGAGCCGGACAGGAGGGAGCCGCGCTGGGACCCCTGAGTTCGACCCGGCACCGCCTCCTCACTCAGGGCCGCACCCTCGGCTCCCCTCCTGCGACCCCCCGCGTGCCTGGGGTCTTGCAGAGACCCCCTCAGGATGTGCAGACACCTGAGGCCGGTCACACTCAGACGGGAGCGACCGGAGCCGGAGCGACAAAGCCCGGCTCGCCCTGCACCAGCAAGGGGACTGGACTTGGCGCTGAGGGTGCTGTACGTGCACTGCGCCTGCGCACTCGGAACACCACGCTCACCGCGTCAAGCCCAACACATGATCCCCAAGCACCACCAGGGGGCGATGCGGAGCCAGGATAATCCAGACCTCCACTAGGGATTTCCCAAAATGTCACATATTTCCACTCATATTAAATTGCCTGTACTGCGGGACGGCGGTTGCGGGGCCGAATTTCCCTTCTAGCACTACATTCTAAAGTCAGAATGTATTTTAATTACTTTTGCCACTATGGTCTAAAGCAACAGGGTTCAGGACTGGACAAATAGTTCAATGGGTAGGGATCTTCCCTTGCACATGCGGACCCGAGGTCCATGTGGACCCAGCATCCATGCCTGGAATCCCATATGGTCGCTGAGTCCACCAAGAGTAATCCCTGAGCAAAGCCAGGTGTGAACCAAAATCCAAATAATAAAGAGCAGGAGGTAGGATGCTTGCCTTCATGCTGCAGATCCAGTTCAGATCCACAGCAACACATGTGTTCCAAGAGAGGCAGAAAAATAGGAAGACTGTTGGACGTGGTCAATTTGACCCCCCACCCAAATACTATTGATGCAGGTGCAGCAGAAGTGGCGGCAGTAGGTTTCTATGTTCATTCGCGAATCCAGGTTCTTCAATATTTTCAAGAATGAAAATATTAAGTACTAAAGATTCTCAGGCTGGAGTGATAGCACAGTGGGTAGGGCGTTTGTTTTACCCACAGCTAGCATGGCTCACCGGAGTTCGATTCCTCTGCCCCTCTCCAGAGCCCGGAAAGCTACTAAGAGTATCTCGCCCGCCCGACAGAGCCTGGCAAGCTAACCGTGGCATATTTAATATGCCAAACACAGTAACAACAAATCTCATGATGGAGACGTTATTGGGCCCGCTAGAGCAAATCAATGAACAACGGGAAGACCATGACCGTGAAAGATTGTCAGAGTTAGAAAGTAGAAAAGTTTATTGATAAATAGAAGAGAGAGGAATAGGTGATTCCCAGAGTGGGAGAGAACTTAGTGTGGGCCTATGGCTCTTTTTGTGAGACTTTTACAGAAAAAACAGGTCTTTGTGTAACACAGAATGCAGGGAATCTACAGGGTGGTCATGCTGGTTTATCTTTCGGGTCATCTGCCTCAGGTATTGTTCCTTATCTTAGCATTGTGATTCCTAATTCTAGGACAGGAGAATATGGTCCTGGGGAGCTCCAGGAATGTTTAAGATTTGGCCTTGCAGATGAGGTGGAGTAGATCAATGGGGGAAATGGAACTGCTGGTGAGGGGAAACAGTGGAGACGCCACCTGTTGGCAAGGGGAAACTGAGGCTTCCTCTTTCACAATCAAATGATGTTATATTCATGAAGGCGTTACTTGGTTACATGAAACACGTTATTAAGTTTTTCAACTTTCTTTATATCTAAGTTACAGGATATATCAGTTTGGACTCATTAGTGAGTGAGAAGCAGACTGTCACTATGTATTTGGTGAATGAAAGCTCAATTGAGTCACTTAACACTCTTCTATTCTACTAGATTTTATCAGTTTTTCCTTTAACGTTTTCTCGTTTATTGGTTATTATTTATCTATACAACCTCTGAAATGTAATTAATGAAAGAAACATTATGGTAGGGCTGGAGCAATAGTACAATGGGTTGAGCACTTGTCTTATATGCAACCGAATCAGGTTCGATCCCTGGCAGAACATATGGTCCCATCAACCTGTCCAAGACTGATATGTGAGCACATATCTGAGAGTAATTCCTGAGTACTCCCAGGTGTGGCCCCCAAAACAAACCAAACAAAAAGAATTTTTATGGATCAGTAATATAATGGACTGAGTGCATGCAAGTGTCTCAAGTTTAATTCCTGAAGAGATCCCAGGCCCCAAAAGCACTACCAGGAATAATGTTGAAAAACAAAACAAAAAAATTCCATTAAACTCAAAATTATTCATTATCATGTGGATTCTGTCTTATCTGGAATGACAGGCTGTGTGTTAGATTACATCCTAGGGATCTTCACTGGGTGGAGTTATCACTGCACCATAGTAGAGCTCTAGCCAGAGACAGTAGAGACTTGCTTAAACAAAGGATTATTTTGTAGACATGTGAAAAGGTGATATATCTGAACAATTTCTCAGAGTGGAGCTTAATTTATCTGAGTTAGATGACCAGATACGTAAAATTTAACACAGAGCAAGGTGAAACTTACCATCTCCTTTTCAAGTTCACTGCGTTAGCAGTGGTAGGTTGCTGAGTGGGTTTGAAGTAGAACATTAATCACCTTTTGGGTTACTAATTGTTTTTTTCCGTCTTTAGTGTTTTGCCTTTCTGACCCTGGCTAATTTGAACTGTATTTACTGATGTGATTGTGTAGTTTCCCCATCTTAGGGGAACATTTGCTTTTGTTTCAATATCTCAGTTGTGCTCCTGTTCTTTCCTTCACCTAAACATTTTCTAAGAAGTGTAACTTCACCATTGGAATGAAGTGTTAGTTAACTCTCTCATCCTTCTGGAGGCTTTTCAATTTTTCTCACTCCTTCTAATCCATAAGTACCCCTTTGCAGTGCATCCACATAATATATAGTTCTGAACTCTGGAGTACTGTTTGTGGCTGACTTTACAGCCATATAGCTCTGTGTCACGTGAACTTGATCTGGTACCATTTAATAATTTCTAAGCCATTTTGGGGGTTTGATGGTGGTGGAAGGAAGTACAGTACCTTTATACACGCTAAACATGAACATTAACAATTATAAAAAGCAATAATCAAGTAACAATACCCATATTTGGGGTGTGTGTGTGTGTGTGTGTGTGTGTGTGTGTGTATGTGTGTATGTGCTGATGACCAGGCATTGTTTTAGCAGAAGAGAAGTGTTTCATTTCTGGCTGCATTTTCTCCCAGTAGCCAGAGTGAAAGTGAACAAATGTGGGAGTACAACTTAAGTTTCAGGATGATATGTTCATGGTTTTATCCTGTTTTAACTGTATTAAAATGAGTCTCACTCAGTACTGTGAAACAATCAAGTTTCTCTGATGAACTCATTCTAAGGATATTTCGTGGGGATATGGGGGCATGTATGTTGCTACTACCTCCCAAATGGGGCTCTGAAGATCTGGGACCCTTCTTGGCATTTCCTGGACAGCTGGGCATGAAGTTCATTTCAGGATGCTGCTTGGGCCCTGAGAGTTTGGCCAGGCAACCCTGTTGGTTGTCAAGGGCCTCCGAGACCAGAATTTACAGGTCCCAGGGATGAAGCTGGAGATGGTTGGGGGACTTTGTGATGTCAGGAATCAAACCAAGTTTGCTTTCATGCAAGGCTTGCACCTTAATCCATGTACTGTACCCTAAACCCTATTCTAAGAATCCTTAGATTTATTTATATGATTTAAATCATAGTTTTAATTATTCAAAATAACCCCCCCCACCCCCGGAGCGATAGCACAGCGGGTAGGGCGTTTGCCTTGCAGGCAGCCAACATGGCCGACCCGAGTTCGATTCCTCCGCCCCTCTCAGAGAGCCTGGCAATTTACTGAGAGTATCTCCCCCGCACAGCAGAGCCTGGCAAGCTCCCTGTGACATATTCGATATGGCAAACACAGTAACAACAAAGTATCCAATGGAGAAGTTACTGGGCCCGCTCGAGCAAATAGATGATCAACGGGAGGGCCTTTACCTTTACCTTTACCAACCTCCCCACACCCCAAAGTCTTATATACTGATTGGAAAAGCTAGAATATACTGAAAATTATATAAAAGATAAAAAAGATCTATAAATCACCTAGATAATTGCTGTTAATTGAACTTTTACTTCTAACTAGTCTTCCATATTTTTGCGCTTTGTATCTTTAAAGTGTTTAAAGAGAGACGCCTGCAGAAAATTGGCTCTGCCACCCTGCCTTTCCCTCTTCACCACTCACACTGCACTGATCTCGTCCCAAACCCAGAAACATGAAGAAACAACGCAAATCCCCACCACATGGGGAGCACAACAAAAAGAATGCAGAAGAACCTGTCGATACTGTTCACCTAAGGGACCTCTCAGACAAAGAATTCAGATACGAAGTCATGAAAATGTTCGATCAACTCAATCAGACAGTTAGACAGATATCCTGTAACATGACAGAAAAAATTGACAAATTACGCTAGGAAATGAGAGCAGAAATGTCACGAATAAAAGATTCCGTAGATGAAATGAAAAACTCAGTCTCTTCTCTCAACAATAGAATGACCGCAGGAGAAGAGAGAATCAGTGAGTTGGAAGATCAGCTGCACCAAGCCAACAGGCAACAACACACAGTGGCAAGGCACCGCAAATTAGCTCTACAGAGAATCAGAGTCCTAGGAGATGATTCCAAGAGGAACAACATTAGAATCATTGGACTAACAGAAGCTCAGGGAAACAATCCCAATGAAAAAAACACGGTGAAACAAATCATTGCTGATCTATTCCCAGAGCTCCACAATGCAGTCATTCAGGTTCAAGGAGCCCAGAGGGTACCAGCTAAAAGAGACCCTAACAAAAACACTCCAAGACATATCATAGTTAGAATGATTGATGCTCCTGATAGAGATACAATACTGCAAACAGCAAGGTCAAAGAAGAAAATCACATACAAAGGAGCACCCCTTAGATTCACAGCAGATGCATCAGAGGAAACCCTTGAAGCCCGAAGGCAGTGGCAAGATATAGTGAAAAAAACTCACTGAAATGAATGCTTCACCAAGAATACTCTATCCAGATAAACTCTCACTCAAAATTCCAGGAGTGGTACAGTATTTTCTAGACAAACAGCAGCTCAGGAACTTCATAGACTCAAAAGCAAACCTAAAGTAAGGGCTAAAGGGGCTACTATAAGACAAGACAAACCCTACAACCACAACACACCCTTACAGAAAGATGACACAAAACTCCATAACAATAATCCCTCTCAATGTCAACGGTCTAAATTCACCAATTAAGAGACACAGAGTGGCAAAATGGATTCAGAGACAGAACCCAACATTCTGCTTCCTACAAGAAACTCATCTCAACAGCCAGAGCAAACACAGACTCAATGTCAAAGGATGGAAAACAATCCTGCAAGCAAACAGTTCCCTCAGAAAAGCTAGGGTGGCCATACTAGTATCTGATAGCATTAATTTTGCATTGAAAAAGATTAGAAGAGACAACGAAGGCTATTTTCTCTTCATCAAGGGACACGGACAACAGGAAGAAATCACACTCTTAAATGCATATGCACCTAATGAGGGAGCAGCTAAATATTTAAAACAACTGCTAACAGATTTTAAGGAGGACATTTCTAGCAACACAATAGTAGCTGGAGATTTCAACATCATCTTATCACCTCTGATAGATCAACAAGAACAAAACTCAGCAAGGAAACGTTGGCTTTGAAAGAAGAAATAGAAGAGAGAGGGCGTATAGACCTGCACAGGGCTTTGCACCCCAAAAAGAAAGAATACACATTCTTCTCCAGTGCGCATGGAACATTTTCCAAAATAGACCATGTCCGAGGCCACAAAACATACCTAAATAGAATCAGGAAGATAGAAATAGTATCAACAATCTTTTCAGATCACGATGCACTGAGAATAGGAGTGAATCACACACAGATAGGGAGAACCAAATCAAACACTTGGAAATTAAAAAACTCAATGCTTCAAAACGAGTGGATCAGGAGGGAAGTCAAGGATGAAATCAAAGGATACATGGAAACAATTGAGAATGAAGACACGAGCTACCAAAACTTATGGGAAGCTGCAAAAACCGTTTGAAGGGGAAAATTTATAGCTCTGCAAGCATATCTCAGGACAGAAGAAAGGATGCACATAAACAACCTGACTTCACAGCTCAAGATCTTAGAAGAGGATCAACAGAAGGAGCACAAATTGTGCAGAAGGAAAGACACTATAAAACTTGGAGCAGAAATCAAAGACGTGGAAACCCAAAAAAAAAAAGCAATTCAAAAGATCAATGAAACCAAGAGCTGGTTATTCAAGAAAATAAATAAGATAGATAAACCACTAGCAACACTCACAAAGAAACAGAGAGAGAACCCTAATAAATCGAATCAGAAATAAGAATGGGGATATCCCAACAGAAACCAAAGAAATTCAAAAGATCATCAGAGACTACTTTGAATGTCTTTATGCCACGAAAAAAGAGAACCTAGAAGAAATGGATAAATTCCTGGATTCCTATTATCCCCCAAGGCTGAATCAAGAAGATATGGTGTACCAGAATAGACCTATTCACATCAAGGAAATTGAAACTGTAATCAAAAGTCTTCCCAAAAACAATAGCCCAGGTCCAGATGGATTCCCTAGCTAATTTTTCCAAACATTTAAAGAGGACCAATTGTAGGTTATTCTCAAGACTTTCCAGGAAATTGAAAAAACAGAAACTCTCCCAAACAGTTTCTATGAAGCCCATATCTCTCTAATACCAAAAGGAAACAAAGACACGACAAGAAAAATAAAACTCAGGCCGATATTCCTGATGAACACGGATACGAAGATTCTCAACAAAATAGTACCAAATAGAACTCAACAACTCATCAGAAAGATCATACACCATGACCAAGTGCGATTCATCCCAGGGATGCAAGGATGGTTCAAAGTTCGGAAATCTGTCAACATAATCCATCATATCAATAAAAGAAAAGATGAAAATCATATGATCATATCAATAGACGCAGAGAAAGCATTTGACAAGATCCAGCAACCGTTTATGATGAAAACCCTCACCAAAATTGGGATAGAGGGGACTTTTGTCAATATAGTTAAAGCCATCTACCACAAAACTACAGGAAACATCATCCTCAATGGGGAAAAACTGAGAACCTTCCCCCTAAGATCAGGGACGAGACAAAGATGCCCACTCTCTCCACTACTGTTCAATATAGTACTGGAACTACTTGAAATATCAATTAATCAAGAAAAAGATATTAAGGGCACCCAGGTAGGGAAGGAAGAAATCAAGCTCTCACTATTCGCAGATGGTATGATACTATACTTAGAGAATCCTAAAACCTCTACCAAGAAACTCCTTGAAACAACAGACTTGTATAGTAAAGTTGGAGGCTATAAAATCAATACACAAAAATTCATGGCTTTCCTATATGCAAATAGTGAAAAGAGAAGAAAGTGACATAAAGAAAACAATCCCATTCACAATTGTACCCCAGGAAATCAAGTACCTAGGAATCAGGTTAACTAGGGAATTAAAGGACCTGTACAAAGAAAACTACAAAATGCTTCTTCAGGAAATAAAAGAGGGCATGAGGAAATGGAAAAATATCCCCTGCTCCTCTTTACAATTGCCAGAAACTGGAAGAAACCTGAGTGCTCAAGAACAGATGACTGGTTAAAGAAACTTTGGTACATCTACACAATGGAGTTCTATGTAGCTATTAGAAAAGATGAAGTCATGAAATTTACAAACGTGGTACAACATGGAAAGTATCATGCTAAGCGAAATGAGTCAGAAAGAGAGGGATAGATATAGAAAGATTGCATTCATCTGGGGGATATAAAGTAACAAAATATGAGATTAATACCCATGAATAGCTGAGATCAGCACCAGGAGGATTATTCCATAGCTTAGAGGACAGCCAGGTATTCTAGGCGAAAGGGCAGTTCAGATAGAAAAGGGAGCACCAAATAAAGGGTGTTTGGAGGATCCTCCCAGGAGGGGAGATGCATGTTAAAAGTAGACTATGGACTGAACATGTTTGCCACTCAATGCCTCTTTTGCAGACCAGAACACCCAAAAGGAGAGAGAGAACAAAAGGGAATGTCCTGCCACAGAGGAAGGGTGGAAGGGGGGGGGGGATATTATCCATGGTGGTGGAAAATTGGCACTGGTGTAGGGATGGGTATTTGATCATTGTATGACCAAAACCCAAGCACAAAGATTTGTAAACCTACAACTGTACCTCATGGTATTTCAGTAATAAAATATATATATATAAATTTTTAAAAAAGGAAAAAATATTGTTTCTTTGTAAACTGCTAAGTTTGTTTAGTGAATGGATATGTTGAATGCTATGTTGAATGCTCTTTCTGCATAGAAACTGTGAACATAAAACTGACTTGTCAAAATGAACTGTGTAGACAGAAACTTCACTTTGCTAGAAGATTCACTTTGTCTTGATTTATATAGAGATGGTTTGAAATGTAAATTCAAAGGAATGAGATGTAATTTTTCTTTTCCTCTACTGTCTTTGTAATTTTTAAACTTAGAAACTCTATATTATTATATTGGTGTCGTAAATGAGTTAAAATGTGAATGGAAAAGATAAGAACAAAAGACGAGAATAAAAAAATAATAAATGACAGTATCCTGAACTTTATGGTCTACATTTACTATTTTACTTAAAATTAATTATCTAAGAAAATTATTCGCATAAAACCGTAATCCACATATTGAGGTCCTACAGTATTTATAAAGTTGTTCACAATAATTGATTACATTTAATATTTGAACATCAATTTCACCACCATTGCACCTTCCCATAGCCATATTTCAAGTGTTTCCATCCCAAACCCCAAACCCTGCCCCCAAAGCAGAACCTAAGTAATTTATTTTGTATTTCTTGTTATGAATAATCCACTAAAATGATCCAAAAAAGTTTTCTTAGAGAAACTGTAGCAACGTCCACCAGTTGTCCATCGATTTGCTCAAGCGGGCCCAGTAATGTCTCTATTGTGACACTTGTTGTTACTGTGTTTGGCATATCAAATAGGCCACGGGTAGCTTGCCAAACTTTGCCATGTGGGCGAGATGCTCTCGGTAGCTTGCCAGGCTCTCCGAGAACAAAGATAAATAGTATTATTTAGTATTATTTAGGAGTGAACATTTCATTTGAGCAAATCTTTGAGAACCTAGGAATTATTGAAAGTAAATAAAACAATAGTTTACACTTGATCCCCTTAGTACTGTGAATCACTTAAAATATAGCTCAGTTTAAAAAATTAAATTTTTTCCTATTATTTTGTACTATATCTGATGATGACAAACTTGATTCTGATTTTTCTGCCCCTAAAATAAACCTGAAAATTGAGTTACATGGCATAGTAATTTAATTTAAAGTTTAAATATTTATTTTTTTACTTGTTTTTTAATTTTTATTAGTGAAACACCATGAGGTACAGTTGTAGAAGTACAAATTTTTGTGCTTGGATTTCAGTTATACAATGATTGAGTACCCATCTCTCCATCAGTGCCCATTCTCCACCTCCAGTACTCCCAGTATCCCTCCCACCACCCCATCCCCCCATCCCATACCACCCCTGTGGCATTCCCTTTTGTTTTCTCTCTCCTTTGGGGTATTGTGGTTTGCAAAAGAGGCATTGAGTGGCAATCATGTTTGGTCTAGAGTCTACTTTCAGCATGCTTCTCCCATCCTGGGAGGATCCTCCCAACACCCATTATTTGGTGCTCCCTTCTCTATCTGAGCTGCCTTTTCCATTTTCCCCCAGCACGTGCGGCTGGCCTCCAAGTCATGGAGTGAATCTCCTGGTACTTATCTCGGCTATTCTTGGTTGTTAGTCTCTTATTTTGTTACTTTATATTCCCAGATAAACGCAATCTTTCTATGTCTGTCCCTCTCTTTTTGACTCATTTCGCTTAGCCTTGGAGTGTTTTTATTCGGGTCTCTTTTAGCTGGCACTCTTCTGGCTCCTTGGATCTGGATGTCTGCATTCTTTAACTTTGGGAACTGTTCAGCAAGATTTCTAAGAGTTTCATTGTATTGGTGGTGCTGTTTCTGTGCTGGTGATAGAGCCCAGGCCCATGTACATGAGGAGCAGATTCTTCATCGTTCAGCTGCTTCACCCCTCCCCCCACAACTCAGTTTAAATGTATTTGAAGAAATTCATCTATATAGTAATATTTAGAATTGAGCAAGTAAAAATGTGAACAATTAAAGAGCTTTTTTAAAAATTTTATAGTACTTCAGTGCTATGGATCTTCTTGAATGAGTTCATATGATGAAATAAAATCTGAAAGATAGCAAATTCAAACCTGATGGATGTTTTTACAACAACACAAGAAAATAGTAAGCTTCCTTAATTTTTTTTTAATTTTTAAGAATACAAATAAATTTCTTGGCACTTAATGATTTTTTGAATTAAAGACCTGCTGTAAGTTATAATTTGATATATAGCTGGAAATAGAGTGACTTACTTTTCTTTAAAAAAATTTTAAATTGACAGGGCCAGAGAGACAGTACAGCAGAAAGGGAGCTTGCTTTGCAGGCTTCTGACATGGGTCCATCTATGGTCCCTTGAACCCTCAGAAGTGATCCCTGAGCACAGAGCCAGGAAGAAGCCCTGAGCACAGCTAGCTGTGGGACCAAAACAAAACAAGACAAAACCAAAAAAATTGACTTGTGGTAAGTTAATTCTAATTTACAATTAGTATTACTGAAGTATCATTTACTTATAAGGTAAGGTAAAGGCCCTCCCGTTGACCATCGATTTGCTTGAGCGGGCCCAGTAACGTCCCCATTGGAGACTTTGTTGTTACTGTGTCTGGCATATCGAATACTCTCGGTAGCTTGCTGGGCTCTCCGAGAGGGGCAGAGGAATTGAACTCGGGTCGGCCATGTTGGCCGCGTGTAAGGCAGATGCCCTACCCGCTGTGCTATCGCTCCAGCCCTTTGAATTGCTCAATTCTATATCACATTTTGTTATATAGCATTATCAACATAAGATAATATCAGACACATTAAAACTGCATTATCAAACTTGTTTTTGAAAACCTAAAAATGTCAAGGAAGTCTATATGTTGCAATCCCTTTAGAAAATCCAAGCCTATAGTTACTCCTCTAAATTTTTTCCTTATTTCTAGAGCTAACAGTTGACTTATTAAAACTACTATTTAGGATTTAAATTACTAATTGGATTTAAATTACTACTTGGTCATTTAAATTGTCATTGTCATTGTCCTCCAGTTGTTCATCAATTTGCTCAACCAGGCCCAGTAACGTCTCCATTGTGAGACTTTGTTGTTACTGTGTTTGACATATCGAATATGTCACGGGTAGCTTGCCAGGCTTTGCTGTGCGGGCGAAATACTCTCGGTAGCTTGCAAGGCTCTCTGAGAGTGGCAGAGGAATCGAACTCGGGTCAGCCATGTTGGCTGCGTGCAAGGCAAATGCCCCACCCGCTGTGCTATCACTCCAGCCCTGGGTAATTTAAATATTACCCAAAACGTTACCAAAAATATTTCAATGATTTCATAGAGCTATGTTATATTTATTCTAATAAAACTCATTCCTTTGCTTATTTTCCAAAGAGAATGATAAAATTATTGTATTAATTCAAAAAGGGTTGAATATAAGTAAATGTGTAGGTAATGTTCAGTTGGCATTGTATATTTAGAGAAAAAATAATATAAAAATATTTAATGCTATTGGTTTGAGCATATTAAATATATGGGTTTTTTTTATTTGAATATGGGAATTCTGCTGGTAGAACAATTCTTGAAGGAAATTTTGCTCTCCAAGTTACAGATGTAATCATGGAAGCATATTGGAAGATATAGGCTAAAAATGAAGCAATAAAAAGAACTATGTTAAAAACAAATAATAAACTAACAATAAAGAAGCCATCTTCTCTGCCAAATTGTAGTCCCTGAAAACTAAAAAGGCCAGGAAGGCATCTGGGACTCTGGTTTGAATTCAGGGGCGCCATTTTGCTCCCCAGGTCAGGATTGAACCCCACCTATGAAGAGCGACGTCGTGGAATGAAGAGGAACAGCCATGTATTTCTTCACCTCTCCATAATCATAGACATACACAGACATTCTAACTATGACAATGCACAAGAAACAACTTCAAATTACAACAGTCACAATGGTAAAGCAATGCAGAAACCCACTAAACTTAGATCAGATTCTAGCCCAGATGAACCAACCAGTAGCAATGAGCTATATAACCTCTCTGATAAAGAATTTAGAATGAGATTGATGAAGATCCATAGGAAACTCAAAGAAACAATGGAGTGCACCGCCAATGAAACACAAGAGGATATGAGAGCAGAAACAAGGAAAATACAAATGAAAACACAAGCATAAATGCCAGATCTAAAACCTGGAAGATGAAATGAAAAACTTACTGGGAAACCTCCTCATTAACAGAGTAACAGCTTATGAACACAGAATCAGTGAACTCCAATATGAGGTGCAGGAAATCTCCAGAAGACACCAGAAGATAGAAAATAGCCTCAAAATAAACCAATAGATGACAGGAGAACTTTGGGGTGAATTCAACAACAATGTAAGAATCCTTGAGTTCCCAGAGGGACAGGGGAAAAAACCCTATGTAGAAGCAACTGTCAAGGCCATCATTTATGAGTTCCCATAGCTGAACAGCACATGCACCCAGATCCAGGGGGCCCAACGGGTGCCAGCTAAAAGAAATAAAAATGAAAATACCATGAGATGCATCTAAATCAGAATGCTGAAAATGATAGAGATAGAATACTGAAAGAAAACATCACAAAAGGACATCACTTACAAAGGAGCATCCTTAATATGTACAACCAACTTATTGGATTAAATCTTCCATGCTTGAAGATAGTGGTGAAATACAGTGAATAAAATTCAATGAAACAAATGCCTCACCAAGAATACTTTACCCGCCAGATTCTCATTCAGATTTTGAAGGAACAAAACACAACTTCACAGCTAAACTTCATAGACTTAAAGCCATTTAGATGGGTCACTTTAAGATAAGACAACCCCCACAGACATAGCAAATTCTTACAAAAAGATGGCACAACCCCCCCCCAACAAAAATCTCTCTCAAAGTCAGTGGGCTAAATATACCAATTAAGAGAAACAGAATGGTAGGATGGATTAAAAAATTGAAACCAACACTCTGTTGTCTGCAAGAAACATATTTAAATAGCAAACATAGACTCAAAGTCAAAGGCTAGAAAACAATTGTTAAGGATATCACTTGATCACTTGACTTCCTGTTACTCATCGATTTGCTTGAGTGGACACCAGTAACATCTCCATTTGTCCCTGTCATGTGCTGGTGTAGCCCAATGGCATCTGTTCATTCTAGGAACATGAAGAGCCTCAAACAGATCATTCAGGGTCTTGATGAAGAAGTCTGACCATCTTGTAGGTGGGCGGCCACGCAATCTTTTGACGTCCCGTGGAATCCAGTCGGTAATGGCTCTAGTCCAGTGGCAGTCTCCAAATCTCATTACATGTCCACCCATCTGATTTTCGACGCCTTGGTAAACAAAACAGCATCCCTGATTCTTGACCCTCGAAGGAGGTCGGAACTCCAAATTCTTTCTCTCATTTGAGTGAAAAGTGACACTCCAAGCATAGCTCTTTTGATTCCTCTTTGGAAGACCCGAATAGCATTCTCATCCTGTTTTCGTAGGGCCCAGGTCTCTGAGGCATATGTTAATGCAGGAAGAACAGTGGAATTGAAGAGATGTGCCCAGAGCTGGAAATTCTTTGTCCTCTTAGTTATTTCTTTGATGTTCTTGAAGGCGTTCTAAGCCGCTCTCTTCCTCCTGAGCAACTCAGGTGCCAGGTCATTCGTCATGTTGACTTCTCGACATAGGTACACATAACTGTTGCATTTGGAGATGGTCGTTCCGTTGAGAGCGATTGGAACATCAGGAACAAGACTGTTTTTCACAACACTGTCTTCGTGAGATTCAGCTGTAGACTGACCTTTCCACACTCATGGTCAAAGTTGACCAGCATTTGTGCCACTTGGCTAATGTTTGGTCATTAGAACGATTTAGAACGATGTCATCAGCAAAGCGGAGGTGATGTACTTGCCGACCATCTATCTTCACTCCCAATCTTTCCCATTCCAGTCATAGCATGGCATTTCTGGGGGTGGCACTGAAGAGTTTCGGTGAAATGGTATCACCCTGCTGAACCCCTCTCTTGACATAGATGATCACTTCTTTGTAGAACTGTGAGATCCTGTTAGTGAATCCGTACTACAGCTCACAGAGGACCCTGATTGATGTATTGAGTTTGAATGCCCTGATTGGCTAGGGCTTCAATGACTGCTTCGGTCTCAATAGAATCAAAGGCCTTCTTTAAATCAATAAACGTTAGGCAGAGCGGCATCTTGAACTCCCGAGAAACCTCAATGAGCTTGGTTATCATGTGGATGTGGTCAATTGTGCTGAATCCTTTGCGGAACTTGGCTTGCTCGCATGGTTGTCCTTCATCTAGTGTTCTGTCAATCCTATTCAGGATGACTCAAGTGAACAGCTTGTAGATGACAGACAATAGGGCAGAACATGCGACAAAAGAGGCATCGGAAGTGTCAGTGTCCTTGTCAACACGAACTTGGACACAGCATTGATTCTATCGAATGCCTTACAACCTGAATAGGACAATTACACTTGAACAGATGCGGCTCACTGCTGGCAGTTTCTATCTTCGTTGTAAACGCATCAACATCCAATTATGATGAAGGAGTAATTGAGAAGTCCTACATGCAGTTGGAGAAGTTCTATAAAGAAGACCACACCTTCTACAAGATCATTGTTGGTGATTTTAATGCCAAGATAGGACCGAGAAGTTCAGCTGAAGAACTCCACATTGGGACCCATGGCCTAGAATTGAACGAACAGGGTGAGAGACTGTCTGACTTTATTGTGTCGACCAAGACAAAGACTATCCAGGGTAACTCACAGTTCCAGAAGGCTGATTCTAAACGTTGGACATGAGAGTAAAGACCAAGTTACCAGAAATTGTGGGATGTAGCTAAAACAGTTATAAGAGGAATATTTAGTAAGAATTCTCTAAGAATTCATCAGGAATGAAGACCCACATATTCAGCTTAACTTCTCACTTTAAGATCTTGATAAATGACCATCAAAAGGAGCTTAAACCAGGTGGCAGGAAGGAAATAAAAAAAAAAACAGTAAAAATGAACGAGCTGGAATCACAAAAGATAATCAAAAAAAATCAATGAAACCAAGAACTTGTTCTTGAAAAAAAGACAATAAACTGCTATCAAGACTTACAAAGAAAGAGAGAGAACCCCAATAAACTGAGAAATGAAGGGGGGACATCACAACAGAAACCACAGAAATTCAAAGAATCATCAGAGATTGTTTTGAGAATCTTCATGCAACAAAACAAGAGAAACTTGAACAACCAGATAAATTCTTGTATTCCTATAAACTCCCAAGCCTATACCAAATTTGGAATGCCTGAACAAACCTATTACTATTGAAGAAATTGAAATGGTAATCAAATTCTTTCCAGAAACAAATGCCCAGGCCAAGATGCATTCACTGGTGAATACTTTCAAAATTTTAAAGAGGACCTACTGTCAATCTTTATAAAGTTCCTCCAGAAATTTGAAGAAATAGAAACACTCCCAAACAATTTCTATGAGAAAAATATCACCCTCATAACAAAAGCACAGATATTAAAAAAAGTCAGAAAGAGAGAGAGAGAGAGAGAAAGAGAAAATTATAGTCTGATATCCCTGATGAACATAACTGCAAAGATCCTTAACAAAATACTAACAAATCAAATCTAGCAGGTCATCAAAAAGATCATACACCGTGACCAGGTAGGACTCCTCCCAAGGATGCAAAACTGATATAACATTTGCGATTCAATCAACATAATACACCATATCAATAAAAGAAAAGATAACAATCATATAATGACATCAATCGACGCAGAGAAAGCATTTGACAAGATCCAGTACCCATTCATGATAAAAACCCTCAACAAAATGGAAGTTGAAAGAAATTTTCTCAATATAATCAGTCATCTCACATAAGCCCACAGCAAGTATTATAGATGGCAAAAAACTAAAAACCTCTAAGATTAGTTACAAGACAAGATTGCCCAATCTCACCACTCCTATTCAATATACTACTGGAAGTACTGCTCATAGCAGTTAGGCAAAAAACAAAAAAAAATTCAAGGGCATCCAGATATGAAAGAAAGAAGTCAAGATTGAACTATTTGCAGAAAATAGGATACCACATTTAGAAAATTCTAAAGATTCTACAAAAAAAAAAACTCCTAGAAGAAGCCATCTGCTGAAATTCTCAACTCTTTGGGAGGTAAGCAGTTAAAAAGAGCTTTGAATATTTTTAATTAAATCATTAAATTGTTAGTGATTAATACCCTCTGAATTACTCATTATAATTTTGACATTTTTATTTTTTTTTGCATTCCTAAATAAAATATGTAAACAGTAACACTACCAATGTGTCTGAGTCCTTTTGCCCATCTTACCTCCTATCTGCCTCTTCTTCCTTTCCTTCCCTGTCCTTCTCAAGTTCTTTTCCTTCCCTTCCTTCTCAGGTCTATAATCCAGAGTAATCTAGGTGTTCCTCCTTTGATACCTTGCATTATCTCTCTTCTGGAGCTTCCATTCAGAGACTGGGGAAGTTCTGAGCTCTCTTCTACAAGCTACTTTTCTACTTCCTCTTCATCCTCTTATCTAATATTTTCTTGGCATCTATTGATATGATTTTTAATTTTTTTGTGTTGATGTAGAGCATTGCATTGATTAACTTGAGAATGTTAAATAATTTTTGGAGTTATGTTTTGTGATTTTACGTGTGGTCTATCATGGAGCATGCCCTATGTGCATTGGAGAAGAATGTGTATACACACATACATATATATGTGTGTGTATATATTTGTATAATATATGCATATATACTAAGTTACTCTCTTCTGTTTCTCTCTTCAATTCTAGTCAATTCCAGTATTTCCTCTTTTAGTTTTAGCCTAGCTGATTTATCAAGTGGAGACAGAGTGGTGTTGAAATCTCTAACTATTATTGTGCTGTCATCAATGTCCTTCAAGTCTATTGGTCATTTTATGAATTTTAAATGTGTTTATGAGTATGTGAGTTCTTTCTGATGTTCATATCCCTTCATCACTGAGAAATGGCCTTCTCGGTCTCTTAAAACCTTTTAATACTATAGTCAAAGTTGTCTGATATCAGTATGGCCACCCAGCCTTTTTTGGGGCTTGTGTGCTTGAAATATTGTCTTCCAATCTTTGACTTTGAATCTGTTTGCCCTTACTGCTTAAATTTAATTCTTGCAAGCAGCAGAAGGTTGGACTCAATTTTTTAATCCATCCTGACACTTGGTGTTTCTTAATTGGTACATTTAGGCCTCTGACATTGAGTGTGATTATTGCCTTGGAGTTTGTACCGTCTTTTTGTAGAAATTTGGTCTAGTTGTGAGATTTCTCTCATCTCTGGTAACCCTTTTCATTCTCTTTTTACAGCAGTTTTGAGTCATAAATTTCCTGAACTGTTTCTTATCCTGAAGTTGTGTATAGTTCCTTCAAATCTGAATGAGAGTCTAGCTGGGTAAAGTTGTTCATTGAGTTTAATTATCTCCCACCATTGTCTTGGGGCCTCGTGTAAGAAATCTTCTGTCATTTGTACCAACACTCCTTTGCATGTTATTTTTTTCTTTAATCTTTAAGTGCTCTATACCTATCTAAGACATTCATCATTCTGAGTAGTTTGTATTTTGAGTATTTTTAGTTGGATTTCTTTTATCTGGTACCCTTCAAGTCTCTTGGATCTGGGTGCTTGCCCCCTCCAGCTCTGGGAACTTCTCAACAGTGATGTTTCTGACTGTTACATCTTCACAAGAGTTGCCTTCCTGTCCCTCTGGGACAATGATTATTTTTATGTTGTTCCTCTTGAATTAATTCCAGAGTTATCTTATCAACTGATCCTTCCACCAGTTCCCATTCTCCACCACCAATGTTCCCAGCATCCCCCCCATAATCCCCACCCCACCCCCCACTCCTGCCTCTGTGGCAGGTGGAGAGTACCTTTTACTCTCTCTCCTTTAGGGTGTTGTGGTCTGCAATCCAGGTATTAAGTAGCCATAATGTTTGGTCTATAGTCTAGGAAGATGTGTGCTTAAAGTGGGTAAAGGATCAAATATGATGGCCTCTCAGTATCTATACTGCAAAACATAATGCTCAAAAGGGGAAGGAGAGAGAGATGGGGGAGGTAAAAGAGAGAGAGGGAAAGAGAGAAGGGATAGAGGGGAGAGAGAGAGAGAGAGAGAGGGAGGGAGGGAAGACTGGGGACACTGGTGCACTGGTGGGAAATGTACACTAGTGGAGGGACAGGTGTTTGAACATTTTATAACTGAAACCAGATCATGAAAACTTTGTAACTGTGTATCTCAAGGTGATTCAATTTTAAAAAAAAAGAGCTGGAATCCCCAAAACAATCCAAATGATCAATGAAATCAAGTGCTGGTTCTTTGAAAAAATGAACTAGATCAATAAACCATTGACAAGACTCTCAAAGAGAGAGAGGGAGAACCCTAATAAACTGAATCAGAAATGAAAGAGGTAACATCACAACAGAAACTATGGAAATTCAAATCAGAGATTACTTTGAGAATCTTTATGCCGCGAAATAAGAGAACTTTAAAGAAATGGATAAATTCCTGGACTCCGATACTCTCCCAAGGCTGAACCAAGATTTGGAAGAGGGAGAGAGTGAGAGAAATGGAGACAGACAGACAGACAGGATGGATTTGCATATGGAGAGCTGTAACTCTTTCCCACTTTCATCCTTTCTCTTCATTTAACCAACCTTGGTTGACTTCTCAGGATTTTTTTTTGAGAATTATGAGGGCCTTTTTCAGTTAGAAAAACAAGATCTTCTAAGCCACAGATTCCCCTCACTCTGGAACTTTTTGCAAGCTACTTGCTGTTTTGTACCTCTATAAAATGGAGGATAATGTAGAATTCATTGAGTTGCTTTGGGATAGAGATTTTAAAAAATGATTAAGCTCCATTTTAAACTACTATTTGGCTAATATAACAATTTAAACTTTGAATTTATTAAAAACAAACCTTGATTCACAAGTACACTGAGCCTTAAGTCCACTAACCATGAATACGAAATGCATTCAAAGTACCATATCAGAGACAGCTCAACGAGACTGAGCACATGCTCTGTTATGTAGAAGACTCTGGATTGGGTTGGATACTTGGCACCTTAAAATCCCTCAAGCACCCCCAGGAGCAACTCCAAGCACAGAGCCTGGAGCAGCCAGCCCCTGCACACTACCACACAAGCAAAAAGCACCATATCAAGTACTGGGGAAATCATAATGGATGGCAACATCCCTGTCTTCCAAGGGTTTACAACCTAATGGAAGATATATGCGCAATTAAATTACTCAAGGGCAGAAATGAGGGCTGTAAAAGGACTATGACAAAGTGGTGGAGAGGACATTCTGATCAAACCCTCCGAAGGCTAAATGCTGAGGACTTACTCTGAAAGGATTTCAATTTAAGGCCTGCCAAAGAGAACAAAAGGCAGATTCCAAGAGCAGAGGATACATGTTATCAAGATGCTTGAGTAAGTGGATGAGGGAAATACTGAGCAGTGGTGAATCAGAGATGTGGGTGCGAGTCCAAAGGAAACTAAGCCTGAAGAGTAATCCTAGAGAGTCTGGACTTATCTGGAAGGGCAGTAGGAGGGACTTGGGTCTGTGAGCTCCAGGTACACTTGCAGTGCTTGTGAAAGGAGGGAGTGATTGCAATATCCTCTCAAGAGGCAGACACTGGGGCAAGAAAGACAACCTCTTAGAATACCGAGAATGCTACGAGGGGATGGCGAGATTTCAATGTAAAAACACAGGTTTCAGGGAGAGAGGAAGACATGCATCTCTGTCTGCTAGATCAATGCAAGTCAAACAAGCACCTCCGTCCCACACTTAAGAATAGGTACTTAAGTGTGGATGCTGGTGGTGGGAAATGTGCATTGGTGGAGGATGGGTTGTTCAATCATTGTATGACTGAAGCTCAATCATGAAAGTTTTGTAACAGTATCTCATACTGATTCAATAAAAAAAAAAGTTAAATTAAAAAAATTGGAAATGAGAGCATGGCAGGTAGGACCCGTGTCCTGACCTGGGTTCGATCCCTGAGCACTACCAGGAGTGATTCCTAAGTGCAGCACCAGAAGTAACCCCAAAACAAAACAGGACTGGAAATGTGGACCATCAGGGACACGCACGTCCATTCCTACATGGTGCATAATCACTCAGAGCAAAGTCAGAATGCACAGCACAGAGAAAGCTTCCTGGGCCTCCCCTTGCAGTGCTGTGAAGGGAACATCTTCACATCTAAGGTCTTCTAGAAGTAGCTAAAGGGTTCACTCTCCAGAACTGTCAAAATTAACAATGATAAATATTTTTTTGCATACCTCAAGGAACTTAGTAAGTAAAGTAAAGTAAAGGCCCTCCCGTTGATCATCGATTTGCTCGAGCGGGCCCAGTAACGTCTCCATTGGAGACTTTGTTGTTACTGTGTCTGGCATATCGAATACGTCACGGGGAGCTTGCCAGACTCTGCCGTGCGGGCGAGATACTCTCGGTAGCTTGCCGAACTCTCCGAGAGGGGTGGAGGAATCGGACTCGGGTCCGCCATGTTGACTGCGTGCAAGGCAAAAAGTAAGGAAAATAGAAATGAAAAAAGATCATGTAAAAGATCAGTGAAATCACTACTCACAATGAGAAAGACAAATACAGGATGATCTCACTTATATATGGTATTCAAAGAAATACACCACAAGGAGAGAAATGTCAAAGACAAACCCATAGACTCTAACTCCCAAATTGAGCACACCAAGAGACAGGGCAGGGTTGAAAGGTCCAGGGGACTATGGCTGAGGGATACTGTCACTTTGGTGGACACAGGGTGGTGACATTATACCCCTAAAACATTTTAAAATGGAGGGCTTGACGCATAGCACAGTGGCTAAGATGCTTGCCTTGTAGGTATATGGTCAAATGAGTTCAAATTCCATGTTGCCACATGTGGCAAGAATGTTCTTGGCACCCAAACCACTGTCACATGTTGTGACTAATAACCATGAACCCAAACACCACAGTCAGAATGTGTGAGCCCTGGGAACTTCAAACAGAGCATCACAGTGACTCCTCACCCTGTGAGCCCTGCAGCTAGAGCCCGCATGCCTCAGCCAGAGGCGCATGCCAGCAAGCAGATATGCATGCACCACAGCCACAGGAGCACAAACCCAAGAGCCTGCAGCCTAACACTCAACCTGCTAGGAGCACCCCAGCAGAGTGAGTGATTTATCCTGACATATGATGCCCCATCAGCACCCCAGCAGATTCTGTGAGCCCTGCACCCTGCCCGCAACCCCTGCCAGCATCACAGTGAGAACTGCGAGTGCCACAATAAGGCTGCATGTGGACCCCACATGGCAGATCAACAGCAACAAGGGGGAAGGTCAGGGGAGGGAATAAGAGTGTGTTTATAGAACCTCGGTGCCTGAGAACAGATGACTGGATAAAGAAACTCTGGCACATCTACACCATGGAATACTATGCAGCTGTTAGGAAAAATGAAGCACAGAATTTTCATGCAAATGGATGGACACGGAGAGTATCATGCTGAGTGAAAAGAGTCAGAAGGAGAAGGACTGACATAGAATGACTGCACTCATTTGTGGAATTTTAAAAAAAAACAGTATGAGACTAACACCTGAGGACAGTAGAAACAAGGGCCAGGAGGACAGGTTATGGTTGCAAGTTGGCTTCAAGTGCTGGGGAGAAGGCAGTTTGGATAAAAAAGGAACCACTATGACAAAGACAGTTGGAAGTGATCACTCTGAATAAGAACTAAATAAGAACTGCTGAAAGTAAGTAAAGGAACAAGCATGATGACCTCTCAGTATCTGTACTGCAAACCATAGTGCCAAAAGGAGATAAAAAAGGAAAGTGCTTGCAATAGAGACAGGCTGGACATGGTTTGAGAGAAACTGGGGATACTAGTAGTGGGAAATATGCACTGGTGAAGGAATGGGTGTTGGAGCATTGCATGACTGAAACACAGTCATGAACAATTTTGTAACTATCTCATGATGATTCAATTAATATAAAAATTATTTAACACACATACACACACACACATTTGAGGCCACATCCAATGGTGCTCCAGGTTTACTCCTGGTTCCATGCCCAGGGATCACTCCTGGTTTGCGCAGGGGACCATATGGAGTGTCAGGGATCAAACCCAGGTAGGCCACAGGCAAGACAGGCACCATCCCTGCTGAACTATGTCTCCTGCCTTCTCTAAAACAAAGACAAGTGTGCCAGGGGTTGGAGTGAGCTCGATGGATTGAGTGCATGCTGTGCATGCAGGCCAAAGCTTCACGGTTCCCTGAGCAATACCACCAGCAACTCCAGTGTACAGAGCCTGTGGTAACTGAGTATCTCTAGGTGTGGGACAAAAATCAGGGGGAGAAAGAGAGAGAAAAAGTGAGAAAGAGAGAGGAGAGAGAGAGAGAAGAGGGGGGAGAGAGAAAAGAGATAAAGGGACAAGAGAGGAGGGGGAGAGAGGAGGAGGAGAGAGAACACAGGGGAGAGAGAGAAGACAGGGGAGAGTGAGAGGGGGGAGAGAGAAGAGAAGGGAGAGGGGGTGAGAGAAAGAGATGGAGAGGGAGAAAGAGGACAGACAAGAGAGAAAGAGAAAGAGAAGAGGGGAGGGGGAGAGAGAGACAGAGAGAGAGAGAATGTGAGAAGAGAGAGCAGAGAGACAGCGCAGTGTACCCAAACTGCTCTAGAATCAGAACTATTAATGGTTTAGTGACAGGCCGTCCGAGGCAGATCAATGGACCATAGGGGCACAGGCCGGTCTTTGGAAGTGCAGACACCAGTACTGACCTCTGTCCAGTCCGTTCCATTCACAGCTCTGGACACTCAGCATGTGCAACTGAATGAGGTCCACACTAAGCTGCTCTGTGGGCCTGGCTCCCGAATGAGGAACCATACTGCAAAGACTCCTGCTGGTGCCTTGGCTTGAGGGAGCATCCAGGACATGCCTCGGCAGCAGGCAGGAATGAGGCCTTGGTCACTCGTCCCTCTCACCCACACACAGCACAGGGAGTCACCAGTACTTCCCGACACTGTGAGGTCCTATGGGTGTACAATGGCTACATACATGGCCAGGATCCTGCTCTTCAGAGGTAAAATCTTGCAGGACTGGAGAGAGAGTACTGGGACAGAGGCACTTGCCTGTGCACAGCTGAACCCAATCTAACCCCCAGGAAGGCCTATGGCTTCCAAGATTTCCAGGAGTGACCCTTGAGTACAGAGCCAGAGGTGAACCCCGAGTACCACCAGGTGTGCCCAAACCCTCCACCCTCCAATTTTTTTTAAGTAGCAGTATCTAAGTACTATTCAAATTATCATCCTATTTAATGTCATGTTACACTCGGCACAAGGGAAATAAGTGATGGTGCCCTAAGAATCTATAACAGGAGCTTTCTCCTAAATCAGTCAAGGAGGGCTTCCTGAGGAAGTGGCAGGGGCCCTAACATGTGAAGGATGAACAGGGTTAACTCTGTGGGAAAGGGAAGGAGACATCTGGCCACTGATAAGAACAATAAACCTGACTGAGGGTGAGGGTAGGTGGAGAGAGAGCACAGAGGGTCTGGCTCTTGAAACTTCCCACTGGTTTCGGGTCAAGACCAAACAACCCCATGGCCACTGCTGTCCCTGGCCACTCTGTGCTCTGCGTATCCACCACATCCACTGTCCCTCTCACTCCCCTTACAGCCACACTTGCACTCCATAGGGCCAGTTTTGTTTGGTTTTGGGCCACACCTGGTGATGCTCAGAGGTTGCTCCTGGTTTGCAATCAGGAATCACTCCTGGCGGTGCTCAGGAGACCAGAAGGGATGCTGGAGATTGAATCCAGACCAGGTGCATATAAGGCAGGTGCCTTATCGCTCCAGGTGGGGCTATTTTTTTGAGGGGGGCTGCACAGTTGGCTGTGCTCTGAGCTTTCTCCTGGCTCTTGCACACAAGAATCATTCCTGGTGGGACTTGCAGAACTATATGGGGTTCCATACTTGAATTTCAAAGATCTTTCTTGTTTTGTTGTGCATGTTTCTGCTTTTGGGCTACACCTAGCTGTCTCTGGCTCAGTCATCAGGGCTCACACCTGGTGGGCTCAAGGGACCATATAGGGAGCTGGCAATCAAACCTGGGCTGGCTGTATGCAAGGCAAGTGCCTTCTCCACTGTGCTGCCTCTCCAGCCCCTCAAATCTCTTCCTGGCTTTGCAGTGGGTGCCAGAGTGTGGTGGTGGCAGGAGGAAGGGACCAAGAAGAGGAGGCAAACTCGCTCACACGCAAGGCACAGGAGCTTCTGCCTCTGCCCACGTGGGGGTCATGGTTTTGGAGAAAAGGCGAGGGCCACTGCCAGTGAATGTAGAGGAGCTCTTGGGAACTGAGCTGGCTTCGGGAGCACCTTGATCCGAATCACCTTGGGGACCCAGGAACTCTGTCCAAGGGATGCTGCAGGGGTGTCTGTGAGGGCAAGGCATGGGTTGGAAAGAGACAGCAGCCATTACCTGGTCATCCAGGGGGATCCCGTTGCTCATCTTCACTCGATTTCCCTCCGGGTGATAGTCATCTGCATCATAGAATTTCCACCCGAGCTTGGAAACAAAACGAAAGGAGTATGTAGCGGGCAGAGTGTCTCAGGCGACTGCCGCCACGAGGGCCCACACAGCAGCTCCGTGCTTCCCCCCAGTTGCAGGGGAGCATCCCCGGCCTCCCCCCGCCCCCCTCCCTCAGGAAAGAAAAGGGGTTTGAAGCTCAGCAGTGTGCTGTGGGGCTCACCCATCATTATCTGTAATCACCCGATGGGAAACCAAACCGCAGCAGTGAGTGGCACTCTGTACTTGTTCGTGCTTACAGATCATCCTGCCTTCGGGTCAGGGAAGGGAGAGAACAGTAGGAGACCCGTAGGGTGTGCGACTGAGGGACAGAAAGGCGGGTTACCTCGGATGCCAGCAGGGCACCCACGCTCCATCTGTGGAGAGGATGCAGATGTTCAAATGACCACGCCCTCCCAACCAGCCCATCTGAGGGTGCCCCCCAGAACTCAGATCAAAGTATACTGATGACAATCTGGAAGTGCTTGTGATGCCTTGTTGGTTTTGGGTTTTGGTGATCCCCGGAGGTGCTCTAAGGTTACTCCTGGCTCTGTGCTCAGGGGCCGCTCCCAGTAGATGCTTGGGAAACAATGGGGTTCAGGAGCCTGACCCTGGGTTTCCGGCATGCAAGGCATGTACTTCAGCCCACTACATTATTGCTCCTACCCCAAAAGTGATGCTCTTGACCATGGAATCTAGAGTATGGTTTTCGTTTTCTCCAGGAGTTTAAAGAAAGACATCATTACCCACGTGCCGCTAACCTCTCCCCCGAAACATACCATCAAATCTCATTAAACTCCTTAAGTGTTTTGGCCCCTGCTTAAGAGATGTCTCCCAAGTGGTGCTCAGGAGACCTGGGAGCCCTTCTGGTGGTTCTTGGCCCACATGGCCAGGGGTCTTGTGCAAAAGCCAGAGACTGTGGTACTGCTCAGCCCTGCCATGCTTGGCCTCACCCAGGCCACAGAGGTGCTCAGAAACCTCCAGGGCTGCACCAGATGGTGCTCGGGAGACCACGAGGCACTGCAGTACAGAGTGCTGGGCATGCACCCTGACTACTGTCCCAGCTCCAGCCCCTAGGTGTTTATTTTCTAAGGGGAAAAAAAAAAACTGAATTCCTGAAGTGCTCAAAACTCTCCTGAGGATGCTAGGAGGGAAGTGAAGGGGATTAACCTCCTCTAACTCCTACAAGGTGCAAAGCACAGCACTGCCTCAGGTCTCAGGGCTACATGCTTGAGCAGAGAGACAGGACAACAGTAAAGCCCTGCAGGTTCAACCCCCAGCAACCCATCTGGTTCCTGCCAGGAGTGATCCCTAAGCACAGAGCCAGGAGTAAGCTCTAGGCACAGTTGGGGGGGGGGCTCCCAAAAGAACAATGAAGAAATAAATAGATGAGACGCACTCTTAATGGACACAAGAGACAGGCCAGCCCTTCGGACTGGATGTCCAGGGATCTCTGCTCCGAGTATCTGATAAGGATCTGTTCCCCCTAAAAGGCAGCACAGGTGGTGGGAAGGCCTCGGGGCTCTGAATCTGACATCTGGCAGGTTCTCTATTCTGTCATTACAGTACTAGGCTCCAGTGTAAGGTGAAACTCTTTTCTCACCAGCAAAATGAGAGAACTGAGCCACAGTACCCATTCCCCATCCGCTCATTTCATTTAGCCAGCACTGACTGAGCTACCAACTGGCCGCCAGAGGCTTGGTCTGTGCCATGGAAGATGGACAGAGAAGGCAGCCAATGAGAAATGAAATCCTTTCTGGCTTTCAATTTCTAAGGTGTTGCACAAATACCATTTACCACCATCACAATTTACATATCCGCTTACTATTTATCAGACCTGGTCTCCCAAATTTTATATACCAGTCACAGTCACAGTCACAGTCACAGTCACAGTCACAGTCCTCCCGTTGTTCATCGATTTGCTCAAGCGGGCCCAGTAATATTGCGAGACTTGTTACTGTGTTTGGCATATAGAATATGTCACGGGGAGCTTGCCAGGCTTTGCCGTGCGGGCGAGATACTCCCAGTAGCTTTCCGGGCTCTCCAAGAGGAGTGGAGGAATCGAACTCGGGTCGGCCATTTGGCCCTTGTAAGGCAAACACCCTACCGCTATGCTATTGCTCCAGCCCTTTATATACCAACTCCACAATTTTTACAAACTGTGTTTAAGATAACATGGTTACAATTATACTTTTGGTGTATAAAGTTATTGTACCGCCAGTACCAAAATCTCTCCACCACTGCCCTTATGTTGCTTCTAGTCTCTCCTTTCCCTCATTCCTCAACCCCTCCCCCTTCCATCTGGTGACCTCAACTTTGTAATCAAAGTCCAATTTGTTGGTAAACATTTACCAATTCCAAAGTGCTTACTTGTTTCTCGGGGTCCACACCTGACAGTGATCAGGCCTTACTCCTGTCTCTACATTCAGGTATTACTTCCGGTGGGGCTCAGGCGACCATATGAGGTGCCAGGAATGGAACCCGTGCAAGACAAACACCCTTACCCACTGTGCTACTGCTCTAGCCCCTACTTGATATTTTTATAGGACTGCTTCACTTTCTGAAATCAAATATATTTTTAAAAAAAGTTTGGGGGGTCACAGAGGTAGTACATCTGCAAACTTCTGACTTGGAAAATCAATCCCCCATTTGACAAATTTATTTGAAATAGACTCAGTCCCACACTGAGCTCCAGATATTTTCCTTCCACATGTGTCTCCTGCTTCTCCATGTCAGCCTATAACAGAGGTTCCCGAATTTCTTTGTCCTGAGATTCCCTATTCAGAAAAATTATTACTCCAGGCTGGAGAGGTAGTCCACAAGTTTTGAGGCTTGCCTTGTTCGTGGCTCATCCCAGCTGAATTCCTGCCACATGATCCACTGTGCACTACCAAAAGAGGCCCTCAAGGAGTGCTTGGTATGACCCCAATCCAACCATAACATTACTCAACAACCCCTAATTTCATCAGAGGCTAATACTGCCTTTCTGGATTCTTCCAGAAATCCTGAAGCGGCATCTTCTTCTTTGGGAAACACTGGTGTACTTCTCCCTTCTCCAAGCTGCTCAGGTGCAAATCTTAAAACCCCTCTTTATTTCTCATTCGTAGTCCATCCACAACTCTCTTATTTATATTCCATAACCGAATCTCTAACTTCAGACCACCCGTCTTGCCTTGCTGGGGTTCCCTGATAATCCATAAGGCAGTCAGGCCTCAGGGCCTTGACATGTTCTAGTCCCTCTGCCATAATGCTTTCCCACTGTTCTCCAGGCTTGTCCCCTCCTCTCTCCTAACTCCCACATTTCTTCAGAGGGTCATTCCTTGACCCTCCTGCCTGGTGCTCTGCCCACTTCCTCCCCAGTCTCTCACCTGGAGATGGCCACCACCGACACTTTTGGTTGATGTGTATGTATTCACTGCCATCCCCCATAGTGGCATATAAACTCCCTGAAGGTAGGGATTTTTGTCCCATTATCAGTGACAACCATGAATGACTGAGTCCAATATTTTTCTGAATGCATGAAACTAACTATCTGAATTGTATAGGACATCTTTCCTCTCGCCTGATGGAAATGTGACTAACTGCCCAAGCTAGCTCAGCAGGCCATGGTGGAACCAAGTCCTGCGGTTACTAAGTCCCTTACACCAAGCACAGGAGCAGTTTTACACTTTTTTTTTTCCTGTTTGGGTCACACCCGGCAATGCACAGGGGTTACTCCTGGCTCATGCACTCAGGAATTACTCCTGGCGGTGCTCAGTGGACTATATGGGATGCTGGGAATCGAACCTGGGTCCGCCGCGTGCAAGGCAAACACCTTACCCACTGAGCTATCACTCCAGCCTCAGGACACCACTTTTAAAGCAGGTAGCTAGGAAACTGCAGGTGCTGACTTTTAATGTCATCCCAGATTCCCTGTCTTTGAGGGTAAACATGCTACCCCCCCAATTCTTCTAAAGATATGTCTATTTACCCGAAGCAAGCTTTTTAAATGGATACAACCCACATGGGTGGTTCCTGACTAAGGAGAGTCTAGAGCATCTGAAGGTCAAGCTACTTTAGCACAGTGGACGGGGATACTTTAGCAAGATACTTTAGCAAGTATCTTTAGCACAGTGGACGGGGCTCTCGCTCCTGTCCCCGCGAAGGGGAAGGGGACTCCCCAGGGCTCCCGCGTCCCCACGGACCTGTCCTCCTCCCGTGTGCCTACCGCTCGCCTCCCGGACGTACTTCCTGGAGCCGCTCACGCCCATCACCAGCAGAGTGCTCCGGGTCGTCAAGTTGCCCCGCTAGCTCCAGCTACCGGCTTCCAGCCCGCTCGCCCCGCCTCCCGCTCTCTGGCCCCGCCCCGCCTTCTGCTTGCCCCGCCCCGCCTCCCGCTCGCCCCGCCTCCCACTCGCCCTATCTTGCCTCTCCCATCTTCAGGCTTCCTGTCCCCTTATAGCTGAATATGAATATTTATTTTTTTCTTTTTGTTTTTTCTTTTTGGGTCACACCCAGCATTGCACTGGGTTTATTCCTGGCTCATGCACTCAGGAATCACTCCTGGCGGTGCTTGGGGGACCATATGGGATGCTGGGAATCGAACCCAGTCGGCCACTTGCAAGGCAAACACCCTACCCGCTGTGCTATGGCTCCAGCCCCTGGATATGAATATTTATGAAGTGTGCTCATGATATAGTGTTTTTTTAATGTAACCAAGCGTTTTGCCTCGAGGTGGGCATCCCAGTTGATATCCAGCATGTACTGTGAGAAATAACCCACCTGTCTAAAATGCATAGATTTAGAGCCTCAAAGAGAGGGGGGAAAGGAGGCTTTAATAGCAACTATTGATTTTTTTCAATTTGTTTTTAGTTTTATTTTATTTTTAAAAAGTTGTAGTTGACTACAGTTAATATTCAAACACCAATCCCAACATCGTGCAACTTCCCACCACCATAAGAGGAAATTTTGTGAAGATTGCTATATTTCATCCTGAAGTCATTTAAGTAAGTCCTTGAGTAAGAGACTGCAAGCAGTTATACCCAAACAAATGTGTGCTACTTTTTGGTACATCAGTGGACTAGAGCATAAGAGATCCTGCAGCCGTGAATTCAGCCTCATGCTCCAGGTTGTTCTATGTCAAACTCTTCCATGAGCTTTATTTTATAGTCTCTGGGTTTTGACCTTGGATGAGATTATATGGCACCAGAGGCAGTTTGTTGTGTGACTACCAAGACACTGGAAAACTGGGGAGTTGAGGGGAGGAGGCCCAGACCCGTTCCGAGCAGGCTTGGAGATATCAGTCACGGGTCCCGAATACCTGGATTTTTCTGCAGGTTCCCTCATAGGTGAGGCTCATCCGAACCTGTGCAGAGAGGCCTTGAGCATGGATATGGTTGGATTCAGGAGGTTTCTGACTGCCTGGACTCTGCAGGGGTGGGGAGGGAAACTCAGCCTGTCCCCCTCCGAGTGGCCAGGGTGAAGACAGCCTGGAGCAGGTTCAGGACGTTCTATGTTGCTCTCTTCTGAGAGCTTTTTTAAGAGTCTGTGGATCTTGGCCATTGATGAGATTATATGGTGCCTAGAGTAGTTTGTCAACCATTGATTATGGTCTTTCAAGATTGGGTGGTTGCCAAGTAGGCAAACTCGGCACACATGGGCAGGGGTTCTGAGCGAATGCTAGTTCCTGGTCCTTTCTTTCATTTATTAGATACTATCAGGCCCATGTTCTAGGCCCAACCATGTTTCACTACATATGTAGCTACCAAATTTATAAAATTTGTAATTTACAAGTTATAGTTCCTCCTTCTTAGGCTTCAGGGCTAAAGACTGCATTTTAAAACCAAACTAAATTTCCTCTAACAATAATCTTTAACGGCAGGATTTTCAATCAGTATCTAGTGTCAGCACGAGAGGTCTAGTTTCTATTGCCCTAAATATGCTTCCCTATTCCTCTTACATGTACTGTGACTGTTTGATATCCCTGAATGGGAAGGGACATACTTTTAATATACCCATTTGCTAGAAAACAGAACCGTAAGTCACGGTCACGGTCATGGCCCACCCGTTGTTCATCGATTTTCTCGAGAGGGCCCAGTAACGTCTCCATAGTGAGATTTGTTACTGTGTTTGGCATATCGAATACATCACGGGGAGCATGCCAGGCTTTGCCGTGCGGGCGAGATACTCTAAGTAGCTGGCCGGGCTGTGAATTAATATAGTTGAAGCCCCCCTTCTCATCCCTGAGGGGAGATAGCCTGGCATGCTCCAAGCTTTGCCTTTGATTTCCTAGGTCTTCTGATTTTCTCCTCAACAGAGTCCATTAAGAATTGCTAGGCTGAGGACGGGAAATAGCCCTACAACTAAGTAGAGTGAAGAAATAACACTTCCAACCTCCAGTGTTACCCAAATTTATTTTCCTATCTATCCTGGAAAACAAGAAGGCTAACCCAGGGTCTTTAATGAACATTTAGGTTACCACTGCAGTGACTTTGTTTTTTCCCAATATGGTGGCAAGACTTTAGCTTTCCTCTGTCAGGTACTGACTAAGAAGTCACGGCTGGCAGCTAAGGTCACTTGGCTAAAGTTACAGGTCCGTTATGGCTAGACCAGGGCAGAGGTAACTTCTACAGAGGCCTTTGTAGTCAGTGTGTGTAGAAGCCCTGCACCATATCTCATATCTCCACGCCAGCCTCCTGCTGAGACGAGATGTAAGAAAGACCAGGTCAAACAGTCATTAGACCAAAATATCTTTTTAAAAAACAATTTTTATTTCATTAAAGAACCGTGATTTACAAAGTTATTGAAACGTCTAATGTTCTAGCATCAATTTCCCATCACCAGTGACCCCAAGTTCCCTCCCACCCCCACAAGCTGCCACTTTACAGGCACATCAGAATGTTTGGTTGTTGTCATTTGTATCTCATGTTTTTAGTGTTGTTGACTCTGTTTTGCGTCTGTAGCTACCCACCCCTCCACATTACTGATGTATCTCAGGCCCTTGACCCCTGCTTACCCATTACTTTCTGTCTTCATCTTCTTTATCTCTTTCCCCAGACCCCCACCGCTATTTCTTTCCTTCTCTGTTCTACACACATAGAATACTACCCTTCTGTAAAAAATGATAAAGCATACAGTTAGCTGCTACCTGGCAGGATCTGGAGAGTATCATGCTGAGTGAAATTAGGAGAGATGTTGGATTGGTTTGTCCTTCCTCCCTTGCCTCAGGGAGGTTAGGTTAGGTTATTGAGTTACCCTCATCACAAAGCCCCAAAGGCACTCCCATTCCTCTTTATTTATCTTTAACTTATTCTTTGTGTTCTGCTTCCCTCTCTGTTAATCACTATATCCCAAAATCAGACCCTGTGATTTGTAAAGTCAGATTCTTCTCAGGACTCTGGATTTTGTATATGCAAGTGAAATATTTGCTTTTTTCTTTCCCTTATGTCCTTTTCATAGTTTACTCTAGAGCAGTGTCCTTTTTGTATAGACACAGGAAGATAGTTAATGCTGTGCTTCTGGGAGTTAATTGACTCAGAACAATATTTATTCCTGGTCATCTGTCATATTTACTCGACTTAAGCCTCAGCTGTCCTTAGTTCTTAGCACCCCAAAAGTAGGGTTCCAGTGAGGGTCTTGGATGGACTCAGGGCAAGCCGTAAGCTACCCAAGCATTGAAAAGGGACAAGCCATAAGCTCTCCTGGTATCTAAAAGGGACAGGCCAACCACCATAAAATATAGTAAGTTAAGAGTATGGTCATGGACAAATTTTGTCATGACCCCCAAAGAAGGATCTGAATAAGGACTTTATTCAGGGCCCATGAATAAGGTTAGGAAGACTAACATGGCCTGAGGACTGTAGTCTGGGATATAAGAGAGATGTCTCCAGGAGAGCCACCCCATCCTTTAAACTTAATAATCTTACAGTGTTCAGTTTCTCTTTATTTCAACTCAGAAATATTTAATTACTCGAATTATAGGACGTAAGTTGATCATTAACAAACTTCTGTATAAAACAAAATGGGAATAGGAAGAACCATCCCTTTGTTCAACATAGCAATTTTCCAATAATACAAACCTTAATAGTGATAGCACAGTGGGTAAGGCGTTTGCCTTGCATGAGGCCAACATGGCTGACCCGGGTTCTGTTCCTCCGCCCCTCTCGGAGAGCCGGGAAAACTACTGAGAGTATCTCGCCTGCATGGCAAAGCCTGGCAAGCCACCCATAACGTATTCAATATGCCAAAAATAGTAACAACATGTCTCACAATTTGTTGTGAGACATTACTGGTGCCCACTTGAGCAAACAGATGAACAACAGGAGTACAGTGCTACAGTGCTACGGTGTTCATACAAAATGACTAGAAATATTAAGAAGTAAATTTAAGATGACCATTTAAATGGAAATAGACCAAGGAAAGGAGAAATATGCCCCTAGATGGTCTTCTGCCCTTGGGTGTATCTTCTTGCAAGATGAGATTTTGTCCTAGAAGAAGTTTCACCTGAGGGAAGGGACTTACATATATTGAGTGTGGAATCACAACAAGGTGTATTGCTACCCCCAACTCTGGGGGCCTGGGTGAATAACGAAGGCTGTGAGATGGGGCACGAGGGAAAGGGAATGAGGGCAGAGTGAGACTGGAATGAGGGACAGGGTGAAACTGGAATAGGGCATGCGGAGAGACTGGAATAGACACATAGGGAGAATGGAATGCATGGAGGAACATAGACTGTAATAAATGGCGATTAATCCCCAACCATTTTGGTGGCCTTTTTTCCTCCCTCATGTGTTGGTATGCAAAGGCTGATTGGGATGGGGTAGTGACTCTTGACCACCAAATGCACGTGGTGAGTGCCCTCACTCACAGAGAGAGAGAGAGACACACAGAATGATCTCTCTCCTGATGGAATATAAAGACATGTAGCAGGGGATTAACAAATACCCAAAGGTCACAGAAATTGAGAACTGGTCTTAGTCGTAAACTACCTTGGTGAGTGAAGAGGAGAGACACTGGAACAATGATCAGAGAAGTAGATATTCAGGTGAGGGGTTTGGTGCTAAACCGTGTCATGCACGAAATGCTACTATTTATTAACAGCATAGTAAACCACTGTGCCTAAAGTAAAATCAATACAAAATTCTCTTGACTATCTACCATTCTCAAAAGTCTAAAATTGAGACCAGAAAGATAGCACGGCACTTCAGGTACTTTCCTTGCACATAACCCATCTGCATTTGATCTTGGCACCACATATAGGCCCCAGACACTGCCCAGGAGTAATCCCTGAGCACAGGTGGGTGTGTGGCCCCAAACAAAGCAAAATAAAAACCCCTCCAAAAATTAAAATTGATGACCCTTAACAACCGAATAAAAAGTCGAATTGGGAGACAATCAGAGTGTTTATTTGGGCATTAAAAGGGCACCATATAAACTCATTAACGGTCATGATCCAGAGTCTCACAAAAAAAAGTCTCGAAAAAGCGCAACAAGTGGCAGAGATGCATTTAACTCAAGCTGTATCATTTTATTTAAAATTTTGGAATTTCTGGAGTTACATCTCATACTCTATGCCTCTGGTGTACCAACAGTAGCACAACATACGTGATGGGCTGTAGAGTAGAAGGCAACTGATCTTGATCTATCTATCTATATACATATATATTTACACACACATATATATGTACACATATATATGTCTACACAAGACTCAACATGTAACAATATGTCAGTAATTTCTTATACAAGGCTTAACAGCACCAAGATGAGATACAACAATCTTCATACATTTTCCTCTACAAAACCCTCTTTGGATCATTTTTAGTGAATTACTCTTAACAAACAATAAAAATAAATTATTGAGGATCTGCCTTTGGGGCCGGCTTGGGTAGTAGTGGTAAAATTGAAAATAATGGTGATGATAAGGTGTAATGGTGGTGGAATTGGTTTGGTGTTAGAATATTGAATACAATAAATTATTGCAAACAACCTTATAAAAATTAAAAATAAGAAAAAAAGAGTTGTAGAGGGGCAGGAGTGATAATATAGCGGGTAGGGAATTTGCCTTGCATGTAACTGACCCAGCTTCGATCCCCACATCCTATATGGTCCCTATATGGTCCCCCAAGCACCGCCAGGAGTGATTCCTGAGTGCAAAGCCAAGAGTAAACCTGGAGCATCCCTGGGTGTGACCTCAAAACAAAAATAAATAAATGAAAGGGTTGTAGAGTTCATATTCAGATAGATTCTGAAGAAGGCACAAAAGTGAATTTTTATAAGGGAAATAAATGCTCATATTCAGATAGAGTCTGAAGAAGGCATAAAAGTGAGTTTTTATAAGGTAAATTTTATGAGGTAATAAATGATATGCTGATCAGGTGAAAGCATCAACATGGTCAGGAGGTAAAAGTAGATTAAAGTTCACTTTTTATCAGTCCTTTCAAACAGGATATTCTTTTTTTTAATTTTTATTTTTTATTTTTTTTATTATTTTTAGTGAAACACCATGAGGTACAGTTGTAGATTTACAATTTTTTGTGCTTGGGTTTCAATTATACAATGATCAAATACCCATCCCTCCACCAGTGCCCATTTTCCACCACCATGGATAATATCCCTCCCACCCCCATCACCCCATCCCACCCTGCCTCTGTGGCAGGGCAATTCCTTGTGTTCTCTCCCTCCTTTTGGGTGTTGTGGTCTGCAAAAGAGGCTTTGAGTGGCAAACATGTTCAGTCCATAGTCTACTTTCAACATGCATCTCCCCTCCTGGGAGGATCCTCCAAACACCCTTTATTTGGTGCTCCCTTCTCTATCTGAGCTTCCCTTTCCCCTAGAATGCCCAGCTGGCCTCTAAGCTATGGAGTAATCCTCCTGGTGTTGATCTCAGCTATTCTTCGGTATTAATCTCATATTTTGTTTCTTTATATTCCCCAAATGAATGCAATCTTTCTATGTCCCTCTCTTTCTGACTCATTTCGCTTAGCATGATACTTTCCATGTTGTACCACTTGTATATAAATTTCATGACTTCATCTTTTCTAACAGCTACATAGCACTCCACTGTGTAGATGTACCAAAGTTTCTTTAACCAGTCATCTGTTCTTGAGCATTCAGGTTTCTTCCAGTTTCTGGCTATTGTAAGAGTGCTGCAATAACAAACAAGTGCAGATATCACTTTGACTATACATTTTTGCCTCTCTCAAATAGGATATTCTTGTTCTTGTTTCTTCTTGGAATGTTGGTGGCCAGAGGCCTTACCCAGTTTAGGGAAGACAGACTGTAGAGTTGGTATATCTGCAGTGGCTTCTTGCAGCTCTGTTTTATTTCATTTCATTTCATTTATTTTGAGTTTGGGGTCACATAGTAGGGCTCAGGAACTACTCCCAGGGATCCATATGGTGCCATGATCAATCAGATTCTCACGGATGCAAAACAGAAGTATGAGCACCAGTCCTGTTAGCCATCTCCATTCTCCGGTAGCCCTCTTTTATGGGGGATCGGGTGTTCTATCAAATGGTACTCAAGAGGCCCTCGTGGTCCTCTTGGAAATTCTCCAGCAACCATGCAGGACATCCAGTGTAAGGGACCGTGGATGTGGTGCTTGCTGCTGGCTGTGGTGTGGGATGACCTAGGCCCCTGCACTTGTACTTGGGCCCTCCAGAGCTCCACCTTTAGAGTCTCGGGGCCACTTGGTGCCTGGGATCAAGGTGGGATCAACCATCTAAACCCTACACTAGATCTTTGGTTTCTACAGCCCTGTTTTAAAATGATTCCAGTTATATTACTCATCACACCTTCCAGGTACTTTAGAAAGGTAGGGGGATCCCTTCACTAGCACTGAACAAAGCCAAACACAAGTTGTCATTTCTTTTGTGTTTCTTTGGTTTTGGAGCTCTTCCTGGGTTACTCCTGGAAGTAAGCTAAGGGGTTGCTCCTGGTGGTTCTGAGGATCAAACTGGGATCAGCCCTTGCGAGGAAAGAGTCTTATTATCTTCTCTGGCTAGCTGATATTTCTTTCAATGTTCATATTATAGACGCACATATGTATACATATGGTCACTTCCTGAAGCTGCCTGGTCCCCAGGGAATGGATCATTTTTATTTCTAGATTTCACGGTCATTCCTCCTGTCTTCAATATACACTTACCCACAGTTAACCGACTGAAACAACCGGGGAGGATGAGATGAACTTTAGAGTCAGGAGTAAACCCTGAGCACTTCCAGGTGTGGTGAGAAAGAGAAAGTAGAGAGAGCAAAAGGAGAGATGATGCTAACTCAAGAATAGAGAGAAGAGAAGGGTGTGAGTGAGAGAGGAATAGGGAGGGAGAGAGAGGAGGGAGGAAGAGGGAAAGAAAAGAAAGAGGATGGGGGAGAGACTGTGAGAGCGAGAGAGAAGTATAAAAGGTTAACTCCAGATGAAAGTGCTTCCACCTCTGCTCGACTCACCTTGGTCACCAGTGCTCATGGAAATGCCTGGTCTAGGTCAGGTCAGTTCCATTATCAGCATGGAAGTTCTGGGTCCATCACTTTTCTCTCACAGAAAAGAATTTCAGGAGGACGTTAAATGTGAAGCATGATAGTTTTTATTGAAACTTATCTAGAAAGATGTGAGGGTAAAGATAGAGAGAAGTACACGTTCTAAACAAAATGGGCTTCTCCAGATTGGAAATAAACAGAGACAACTTAGTCAGGTATGTGCTCTAGGGCTTGAAGTATAAGATCCTGTTGACTTTTAAACTTGTAAGTTTGTTCCCCTTAAATGCCACCATTAGTGCTCTCCCATCTCCTAAGCACTCCCATATTGTTTGCACATTATTTACAGTAGACAAGATAAGAAAACAACTGTGTCTATAACAGAGGAATGACTTTTGAACAATATAGTTGAAGATCTAGGGTCTCATGTGAGGTAAAATAAGCCAGATAGAAAGAGATAAATACTATTTGATGCCACTTACAAATGGAATCAGAAACAGCCAACCTCATAGAAATGGAACCTACAAAGGTGGTTTCTAAGGGGTTGAAGATTGGGGAGACTTTTTTAGGGGTACAAACTTGCAACTCATAGCTAAGTTTATTCTAGAGATCTAGTGCATAGTTTGGTAATTAAAGACAATATTGTTTTATAAATCTCAAAGTTATGAAGAGTTAATAGTTCTCAACACAAAAATGATACTTTTGTAGAGGAATAGAGCTATGTTGGCAGTCACATTAATAATATTTCAATGTATTAAGCCAGGGTGCTGTAAACCTAAATGTACACAGTCTTACATGTCAAGCACATTAAATTTTGTTTGTTTGTTTTTGAACCACACCAGACTTGTGATGAGGGATCACTCTTGGTGAGATCAGGGGATCATATGTCGTGCTGGCGATCAAACTCGGGTTGGCTGCCTGCAAGATAAGCACCCTGCCCACTCTGCAGTCTCTCTAGCTCCACAATTTTTGTAAAGTCAATTTTAATAAAAACACTATTGCGGAGGGCCCGCAAACCACTCTCCGACCCGCGGAGGTGGCCCTAGGATCCGTAGGTGCAGGGAAGGACCGACCGAATGAACACAAGACACAAGAGACAGAGTATAGTTTAGAAATAGAGAGAAAAAGGGACAGCACTTTATTGAGGGATACAGGCTGTTTATATAGGGTCTGGGCAGCTCAGTCAGGAGCAGAAGCAGTATAACCATATATGGTAAGGTCAGCAACAAGAGCTTTACCTAACATTCAAGGTAGACATTTGTACATCAAAAGGTCTTGTGGCAATAGGTGGGTCCTGAGCTTTACAATTGTATATCAAATGGCCTTATGGCAGTAGGTGTATCCTGAGCTTTACAATTGTATATCAAAGGGTCTTAGGGAGTAGATGCATCCTGGAGGTTACTATAGATAAGGCCAGCTAAGCTAACTGTCAGCCTGATGTTGCTTGCTATAGATCAGGCATCCACTGAGATCAGGAAGTCCTGGGAGACTGTCACCAATGTCTGTCCCAAGCAGTTCCTACCATGGGAACCACGGCCAGGGTCTATGAGAGGGCTCTTGGCTTCCCACACACTATGATTTGCAAGGTTGTTCATTATACCAAGTCCTGTTCCTTTGTCACTCTGCTTGCTGGTGGCAGGGAATTTCTTGGACCTTGAGAACTTGATAAAGAGACAAAGAGAACTGAGGAGGAAACCGTGGTGCTCCTCTTCTGGAAGCTGGGGGGGGGGGGCATCCCCAGGGCAGGTGTGGCATTTCCGCTGCGCCTGGCGTAGGAGGCGAGCTGGAGGAGGTGGGTACAGAGGACAGGCAATGCACTGTGCCTCAGAAGAGCCTTCACTCAACTGTTTTCAGGTGCAGAATAAGGATGTGATGTGGGGTAAAAGTGAAGTGGAGTATGAAAGTGCCCGTGTCACCTGATGTGACACACACTGCAACTTGAGCTTCACCCAGTGTTGATAAAGACATGCTGATCGAAAAAAGCCAAAACCTAACTCTAGTGCATTTGCAAAAAAAGCCAAGTGAGAGCCATGAATTAAACTGATCTTTCCTTCTCTCTTCACCAACCTCAGGTTAGAGGTCATAGAAAGGATCATGGCAGCAGAAACTATTTTCCTTTTTGTTGTAGGCAGACTGGTAAGAGAATTTGGGAATGTGCTTTGGGCGAATAATACATTTTAAAATGAAGAGATTATCTAGCCCTGAAGGAACCCAAGGACAGGAAGACCTCTTTGAAATACAAACCCTGAGCTCTTTGAAGAGGAGAAACTGAGACACTATCCAGATGGAGAAATCCAAGGCTCCATCCAGAGAAGGGTGGAGCCCTCAGAAAAGGGGCAGCTACAGAGGAATCTGTGAGATTAAAAAGAGACTGTCGGCAGTTCAAAGGCTGCGATTTCCAGATGAATAACGGTGCAAGGTTTTCCTGTGACAACACTGGGGTTGGCCGCCTGCAAGATAAGCACCCTACTCATTGTACTATTGCTCTAGCTCCAACATTTTTTAAAAATAAATTTTTATTAAATGCACGGTGATCTACAAAGTTGTTCATTATACAGTTGTTTCAAATATTTAGTGTTTCATCACCACCAGTGTGATCTTCCTCCACAAATATCCCTAGTTTCTCTCCCAATCTTTCCCCTTAGGCACATAACAAATTTACATTATATTGCTTATTCCAAATAAAAAAACTTAAGAGATGGCAAATAGAATGATCAGAAAATAAAACAGTAAGAGCTAATTTGTGATTACTGTATGAATTTGACCTATGTAAATACAAGAATCAAAACCATTTAATACAATGTAATAAAATGCCTATTCTCATTTCCATGTGTCTGTTTCCAACTATGGAATCTACAGTATGACTGTATCACTATATTACTGTCCTCCCGTTGTTTATTGATTTGCTCAAGCAGGTGCCAGTAATGTCTCCATTCATCTCTGATACGTGCTAGTGTAGCCCGATGGCATATTGGGGGCTCTTTCAGGGTCAGGGGAATGAGGACCATCATTGCTACTGTTTTCATCATATGGAGTATGCCACGGGTAGCTTGCCAGTCTCTTCTATGGGGGTAGGATACTCTCAGTAGCTTGCCGGGCTCTCTGAGAAGGCTGGAGGCTTTTGGGGTAGCCTCTAATCACCTTTACAGGTGTTCCCAGTCAGATATGTATGCGGGAAGGATACTTTCAGCAGCTCACTGGGTTCTCTGAGAGCGAAAACTAAACAATTAAAGGTCTAGCATCCGTGGCTGCACGCTTCTGGGAGCTTGGTTTTATAGTCTCTGGATCTTGGCCATTGGTGGGATTACACAGCATTTGGTGGGTGCCACTGTCTAGTTACTGGAAGATGGGGCATCTGGGTGGAGGAGGCCCAGTTCTGATCTGAGTAGGCTTGGAGATCTCAGCCCCGGGTCCTATACACCTGGGTTCCTCTGCCAGTTCCTTCATGCATGAGGCTCAGCTGAGCGTGTGGAGAGTGGTCTCAGCATGGCTGTGGCTGGGTCCTGGAGGTCTTCAGTTGCCAGGGCTCTGCTCGGAGCGGGAGGGAAACTCAACCTGCCCCCCTCCAAGGGGCCCTGGTGATGACAGCCAGGTGCAGGGGCAGGAGACTCTGCATTGTTCTCTTCCGGGATCTTGGTTTTATAGTCTCTGGATCTTAACCGTTGGTGGGATTACAGGGAAGTTGGTGAGCACAACTGTCTAGCTACTGGAATCTAAAGTATATTACATTACATTTTACTTTATACATGGATCTCACTATGGTAATCATCTCTCACCTGTCATTAATAAAATCTTTCATGTAATTCTGTGTTAATCTATTTTGGAGTTCGCATGGAATATGTAAAGCCTACATATGTAAATTTTCCCCTACACTTTATTTAAACACTGTAGTTTACAAAGTTGTTCATGTTGGTTCGTTACAGGCATTGAACATTCCAACACAATACCATCACCATTATACTTTTCCTCCACCACTGTCTCCAATTTTCCCAACCACCCCTTAAGCCTGTCCCCATAGCAGGCCCTCAACGATTTATTTTATATTGCTTTTTATCAATAATTTGCTAACAATGGTAACAAATATTTCTTTAGCAGAAAATTAGTATAAATTGTTGTATCTCACCATGGAGACATTAAATCCTTGTATGAGAGATTATTAAGATGTTGTTTCAGCTTAAGTCTTTTATATTTATGTTTTATTAATTGAGATTGATTGCCTTCTATGTTACATCCCATCCAATCTGGTGGGCTCCTACTGGTTTATCTGTGTTGTGGAGTTTGAGATGTCATTCGCATTCACGGCTATTCACTCCAGGAAGTCCGGAATTTTTAATAGGCTGGTGCAGCTGGAGTTAAATTTTTAACTGGGTGGTGGCTTTAGGGTGTGTAAGTGACTTCTGGGACTTATGGAAGTACAGGAAGCGGGGCAGAAGTAGGCCATCCTGACTCTGAGAAATCCTGGAAGATTCCAGTCACAAAACCCCCATACCTGAGTTTTTCAGCAGACGAATTTCTCTGAGGTTGAGTCCCAAGACAATGGAGTCCCGTAGGGAGCATGGTGGCTATTTTGAAATGTGGGAGCAAGTGCGGGCCAGGATTCTGTTTGAGTGGGTCAGCCCAGGACTCACCCCTCTTCCAGGGTACCATGGACATCTCAATCATGTGTGAGTATCTGGAAAAAATATCTTTTGTGTCTTGTAGTTCTCTTGAGATTTATTTACGAATCTCTGGGGCATGGTCTTACATGAGCTTACCTCTTGTTTTAGCTAATTGTTTTACCTACTTGTTTTAGTTTTACCATTTACATTTAAATTTGTCACATAGGTAAGCTATGATTATTGTTTGAATTTATTGCTTTCAAAATATGCACCCAGAATAATATGCGTGGAAACTGTTATAAATTTTAATGTTACTGAGAATTAATTGGACACACTTGTCTGACTTCCTTTAAATAAAGCTGAGTTAAAAAAGTCTATGAAATTACACAGCTTATTAGGGGTTGAAATGTACTTGAGAGCAGAAATGTTATCTCTCAGTTTCTTAAGTTTCTGACCAGTTTTTTTTTTTTAAATTGAATCACTGTGAGCTACAGTTACAAAGCTTTCACGTTTGAGTTTCAGTCATACAATGATCGAATATCCATCTCTCCACCAGTGCACATTTTCCACCACCACTGTCCCCAGTATTCCCCCTGCCCATCCCAACCCCCCCGCCCCCTGCGCCTCTATGGCAATTTCTCCCACACTCTCTACTTTTCAACATTATGGTTTGCTTGAATTTTTCCACTACCATTCAAGCCTGCCTTGCCAGGGGCAGATGCAGATACTTTATTATCTATTGCAGATACTTTACTATCTATTGCTTATTATGAATAACACGAGAGGTCACATGACCACAAAAGCAACCACACACTTCTGGAATTCTAAAACTGTAAATGGTTGGGTCCAGAGACATCTCTGTAGGGAGCTAATACATTTTGAGATTCATTTGGGAGTCTCTGAATCAAGACTGTTGATGCACTGAGATGGCGCCTGGAGTCATATTGTGGGCATGACAGCCAGGATCCCAAGCGGGCAGGGAGATTTGGAGGGACAGCCCGTCTCAGCTACTGCCATATGGCCTGGAGTCTTAGTCCTGGAATCCGCATACCTGGGTTTTGATTCTGGAAACTCGTGGCCGTAGGGGTTTCATCTGGAGCGGGCAGAGAGGGCAAGTCTGTTCTGTCTGAAGTGCCCCAGTAGAATTGGCTCAGTAAGAGGTCCGGAAAGATCTCCGGTGATCTGTTGCCTGACCAGTTCTTTCTGTAGTCTAAGAGACCATGTCATGTAAAGAAGTAGGGTTTGGTCAGTCCAGGCTAGGGATCTATAAAAGGAAATAGATATCTCTTAAAAGAAAAATACAGGGAAATTAGAAATATAGAGGAAACAAAACAAAACTTAAGCTGACAAAGGTATAAAAAGAATTAAGAATAATAAGAGAAATAAAGGAGATCTAAATATCACAGTCAAATACTATTTTCCTTTGGAAGCATCAAGATTACACAAAAATACTGTAGGCTATATATCTCAGCACACAAGTTTCAACCTTTAACTTCATGCTACTATCTCTAATAGAAGGGCTTAATGGCTCCTGGGTGAAATACAACAATCTTCACACATTTTTCTCTAAGAAAACTTTTTTGGATCATTTTTAGTGGATTATTCATAACAAGAAATACAAAATAAATTACTTCGGTTCTGCTTTGGGGGCAGGGTTTGGGTTTTGGGATGGAAACACTTGAAATATGGCTATGGGAAGGTGTAATGGTGGTGAAATTCATGTTCAAATATTATATTCACGGTATATATATCACGGTACTCCTGTTGTTCATCAATTTTGCTCGAGTGGGCCCAGTAACATCTCCATCATGAGACTTGTTGTTACTGTGTTTGGCATATCGAGTACGTCACGGGTAGCTTCCCAGGCTCTGCCATGCGGGGTTCAAATATTATATCTAATCAATTATTGTGAACAACTTTATAAAAATAAAATTAAAAATACTGTAGGACCTCAATATGTGGATTACGTTTTTATGCTAATAATTTTCTTAGGTAATTAATTTTAAGTAAAATAGTAAATATAGAGAATAAGTTTCAGGATACTGTCATTTATTATTTTTTTGTTTTTGTCTTTTGTTCTTATCTTTTCCATTCACATTTTAACTCATTTACGACACCAATATAATAATATAGAGTTCCTAAGTTTAAAAATTACAAAGACAATAGTGGAAAAGAAAAATTACATCTCGTTCCTTTGAATTTACATTTCAAACCATCTCTATATACATCAAGACAAAGTGAATCTTCTAGCAAAGTGAAGTTTCTGTCTGCACAGTTCATTTTGACAAATCAGTTTTATGTTCACAGTTTCTATGCAGAAAGACCATTCAACATAGTAATATCCATTCACTAAACAAACTTAGCAGTTTACAAAGAAACAATCTTTAATCTGATAAGCAACTATAAAAAGCAGTGAGATAGTATCATGAAAATAATATTCAATGATATAATTTGAGGAAAAGGGTACCAATGTAAAATCAAAATGTCCACCATTCAGGAAAAAAATCTGTACTCAGAAGTTAATATAATGTACAAAATAATCTAGTACAAGTAAGTAATTCAACTAGATATGGGGCCCAAGAACTCAATATAGTAATTACTTTTTAAATTATTCTAATATTGTTGCTATATTTAAACTTGTAATCATATGCTTTCTATGTATTCTAACCTCTGACTTAACAGTTTGCGTAGACAAATGTATTCACCCATGTCTGTTTGTGAATATAGAACAGATTTCTTTTAGCTTGCCTCAGACAGAAATGTTTATCTCAGAGGACTGAACTCACCTTGCTGGTGAAATCGGCCAGGTCCGCATTCAGACTCCTTCACCAGACAACTGAACGGCAGCTGTCGTTTGAGAAAATTATGGTTTTCTCAAATATTCAAATTTAGTGGGGTGACACAAAAGCAGACTTCTGAGTAGCTGGTTACTATTTTTTACTGTTTTGGACCATTCCTGGTGGGAGTTTATGATAACAGTAATGAATTCTTCAGGAATGTCTTCTTACCTTTCAATCTTTTCTAATTTTCTTTCTTTTCTCTTTGGAGATATTCAATCCTGTATTATCTATTATATGTGCCATAAATACATATTTATGCATTTTACTTTTGTCTTTAATAATTTTACTCATCCCTGGATTCACATGTTTTTCTACACAGAATAAGCCAATTAGTCCTCCACTCCGCCTCTTTATTTTGTCTCCGGAAGAGATCCCTGCAGAATTTAATTCCTTTTCACTAGATCACTGATCTACTTCCCAAGCTTTAAAAAGGTTTGTACTGTGACATATATAAAAGATAAAATTGACATCTTCAGGGGCTGGAGCGATAGCACAGTGGGTACAGCATTTGCCTTGCACGCGACCGACCCGGGTTGAATTCCCAGCATCCCATATGGTCCCCTGGAGCACCACCAGGAGTAATTCCTGAGTGTAAAGCCAGGAATAACCCCTGAGTATCACCAGATGTGATCCAAAAAGCCAAAAAAAAAAAAAAACCTGGCATCTTTGTTCTTACGTGTGCAGCAATGTTAACTACAGTGATGATGTCGTGCAACCAACTGCCTTTCATCTTCCTCTCCCCTTCCTTCTGCAGGGTAGAGACTGCTCTGTAAATAATGCACATGCTTTTCCCTCTTCTCTCCAGGAACCTGCAACCACAACTCTGTTCTGTTTCTAAGATTCCAGCTACTTATTAGAGTTCCTGTCTAAGCTCATTCAATATGTGTTTCTCTGTTTCTCACTGATTTGTTCACTTAGCAGCATGTCTTTAGTGTTCACCATGTGTCAGAATTTTCTGAGAAGCTCAGTAGTGCTCTGTTTTATGTCTATACAGCATTCTGCTACTTCCTCTTCTACCACTAGACACTTGTGTTGCTTCTTCTATGCTTGTGCTATTGTGAATAATGCCGTGTGCTTGGTTGTAATATCTCTTTTTGACTCTTTTCAGTCTTTTGGGCATCTACCCTGAAGTCAAACAGCTGTACTATATGGGAATCTTATTCTAATTTTTGTCTTTAGAATTTTATTTTAAATTACTACTACTATTATTATTATCATCATTATTTTCTATTTGGGGAGATATGGGTCCTGGAAGTAAGCCAGACCAAAAGGGTCCGTATTTAGAGAAGATGCTGAAACACTGACAGATATGGTTTCAGAGTATGTAGCCGGTCTGGTATGTTTTCTACCAAATAAACCTTCCTTACGTGGGAGTCAACAGGGTCAGTGCTTAATGGTATGTCTGGACATTAAGTCCTGGACATGTGTCAGGAAGGAGGTGCCTGCAATTCTCTGTCACGCCGTGACCTGGAAGTACTGTGTCACCTGCTCCCAGGCTGCTGTCTTTCCCATCGGCTTTGTGAGGGTCCAGCTCTGACTCTAGGCTTTCTGTTTGTTCCCATTTGACTTACTTGTGCTTTATTGACTTCTCCACCTAGGAGACCTTGGGTCTAATATTTTTCCCTCTCTCTTTGTTTATGAGCACTGAGGCTATTATGTGTATGGATTTGGGTTTTATACATAATTAGGTGGTGATGGCAGGAGTGGAAAGGGGGGTTGGACTACACCCGGTGGTGCTTAGGGCTTACTGCTGGCTCTGTGCTCAAGGATCACTCCAGGAAGTATTCTGGGGGACCATATGTGAAGCTGGAGAACAAACTGGGGTCAGCTACACAGTCTTATCCAGGTTCTGTTTCTCTGATCGTTCAAAATTGGGTTTAATATAAACTGCTATTTAGTCATTGTATGACCATTAACAAACAAACTTTTCTTGGGTCCATTTATTTAAAACTGTAAATTATTTCTTAAGA